>NC_053027.1:347780787-348080787 GCF_003073215.2 Triticum urartu | reverse complement strand
GTTATCCGTTGGGCTATCAAACGAACTCCGAATGCGATGAAACTTGGCAGGCGGCCTACCTACAACATAAAAACACCACATGCCAACTTTCAAACCATTACAAGAACATTTTCCGGCCACTTATAAAATACTATTTCGGACATGCCACGGATGCGTGCAAATGTGTCTGGGCTCAGAACGGACAACAGAAAGAACTCGGAGAACCCGGACGAATGCAAGTTTTGAAAAACATGATGATGCATTGCGTATGATGACATGGCAAGATGCGACATGCAAGCAAAAGACAAGGCAACAACAGCGAATAACTGGAGGACACCTGGCACATCCGTCTCGGGGCGTTACAACACTCCACCACTACGAGAGGATCTCGTCCCGAGATCTAGAATGGCGCCGGAGGGACAACGGAAGAGAAAGAGGAGAGGTAAAACTAAGTTGCTTCTTTGATGAATGAGTGAAGCCAAAGAACCTTGCGAGGTTGAATAAATTCGAGACAGAATACAATGAAGGTGAACAAGGTCGAAAACACCCCTTTAGAAAAGAGGAACAAAGAACATTGCGAAAAACCTTGAGGTTGAAGGGCAAGATAAATATTGAAACCACTCTAGTTAAAACAAGATAGAAAAGGATTAAGAATGATATAATTTGGACAGCACTCCAGTTGAGAAGGGATGCAAAATTTGATAAGATGAGAGAGCTCGAAAGAAAACACGACACTCCGGTTGAATGGATAAGAAAAGAAAAGAACACTATCATGACAAAACAAGAAGATGGGTAGAAGAGAGCAACATCAGAATGCCTCCAGAACAAAAGAATAGAAGATAGATAATTGAGATAGGAGAATGGAGAAGAAAATGCCAACTTCTGCCACAAAAGAGCTTGAGAAGGCATCCTTAGGAGAAGGGTCGAACGGAGTTGTTGGAAACACAACAATGAAAAGAATAAGCTTGATATGGTCTTATGGAATTCAGCTCAAAATATGAGGTGACAACCTGCCACTCATGGGAAAAGAATTGAAATGAACAAGGAGACGAGAACGCTATTTCACCGGGAGGATAAATGAAGAACTTGGGACATTTATAAGCACCATAGATAGCAACAATCCTTAGGGAAAGCTTTAGGTGAAATATAACCCAAGGTAACTCCAATGACGAGATTGATGGATTTAAAATACCTAATTCTTAATAATATGTGAATCATGAAACATGAACTCAAATTATCAAGAATGATGTAAAACCACCTCCAAAGATACGGTAGAAAGAAATTGTACTCCGGATAGAAAGATGAAGAAAACTTGAGCTTCTTTGAAAAGAATCTCAATTGACACTTCAAGAAGGAATATAAATCCTTGATGAACCATCATGTAGAACTTTCATGAGAACTCCGGAAATAAAACAAGTGATCAATCGAAATGGAGGATGAGAAGAATAAGGTTGAAGCCTTGCAATGATTTAGATGAATCTCCGTGGTGATATAATTGCGAGAGCTTGGGACTCCGGGAAAAGAAAAAAAATAAAGCATTTCGAACCGAGAATGTGATAAGATGAACCTCCGGAATAAGGAATTAATCACTTGGATGAAAACAAGAATAAGAATTACATTAAGCTTATCCTTCACCAATTAAATTGATGACAATCAACGTATTTGGCACACTACTTATTCTTGTAGCAAGGATTAAGAGAGATATAGCGCCAACTTGGGAAGGTCTTCTTTGAACCACCGGTAGGATTGACAACGAATAAATTGATAAGGAAGAGAAACCTGGAAGAACCACCATAAGAAATGAAAATGAACGAAGAGAAGATAAGGAAACACCAGGAAAAAATAGCAAATGAATGAAGATGCTTGAGAGAAATTATATATGAGAGAACGAAGAGATCATGCACTGATTAGAGGATATTTGATCGATGCACCGGTAAAATTTAGAGAAAGAGAGCTGAAAGCTGAGAATGAAAAAAAACCTGAAATGATGGACTCCGGATAATCAAACTGAGAAGACTCTTGAATATATCCTGATGGGTGAAAAAAAGATTCTCACAATCGAAAATAATTATGAGAGGATGGCAACAAGCTAGCACCATGAATCTTGAAGAGAATGGAGCAAGATTAAAGAGAAACTCTTCTTCGGTCTTCACAATCCGAGAATGACGACGAGAAACACCACCATGAATTATTGAGGAACACCGGAATGAAGAATGGAAAGGTTGAGCCAACGATGAAAAGAATTGGAAGATCTAGGAGAAAGACATTTGACTGATGACAATTCATTCTTACGTCAAATTTCGAAAAGCAATTTGAGGATAGCTCCGGGAAGATTGGAAGAGTCAGGTAAGATCCTGGGAAAAGACCTGTGGGTTAGGGCCCACTCAAAATAAACCCTGTTGAACGATTTAAAAGAGAGATTGCACCGGTTGAATTAAACGACATGAATGAGATAACATCCTCGAAATAGGTTGAACTGATCTTGAATGAAAAGACGAGCCTTCTGAGATATTTTGAGCACTCCGGGACAAATGAATAGTGAGAAGTGAATTATTATGAGGTGCACCAGTATGAGAAGGCATTGAAATAAGGAAAGGGTAAGATCACCAAAGCTTGACTTGAAACCACCGGGGAAGATAAAAGAAACGAAGAATGATGAACTAGAAGCTCCGTTAGTCTCTTCAAGAGAATCACCGGATAAGAACCTGAAGGAAAAAGAATGGAGAGGCTTCCATAATAAAATGGATACTCGATTAAGAAATCTGAGTCCTTGAAGAAAAACAAGGGAGGGAGGGCGGGAAAACAAAGGCAACTTGGAAACGGATGAAACGAACAACGTTGAGAAGACTTTGAGTTGATCTTGCGGATGTTGAAAATGATCAAATCCACTTGAAGAGAAGCACACCGGTTGAAAAGGATTGACATGACAATCTCGATTATCATGAAGGATTGGTATCCACATCGAAGTATGAGAACACCATTTAGAAAAGGTATGGAATCAACATTTAGACATTGAAGCAACTCGAATACCACAACTCAAAACAAAAAAAAACAAAGGATTGGCTTGTAGAATAAGCCGGAACAAACATATGATAGAGATTTCGCCCGAAGTTTTCATGGTGGGTCCTACACGGGATCGATTGTACAACACCATCATGTACAAGGCAGTGCACATGACATACGAAGCGTCCCCGAGTCGGCATAGCCAAGGACTCTTTAAGACACAACAAGACCACTATAAAACCGACCGTGGATAGGCGGACCACTAGACGTCGAACCCCAATTTCATATCATACATCTGTCGGAAAGATATCCTAAGAGCTACTTGAATTCCCACTTATAAACTCCCGAAACTTTTCCGGTTATGCAATCAGGTGTTGGGGATACAGGGGAAGCATAATATCTCACCCAAACTAACAAATCCTACATCCAGCTGTATCCATCCTTCAACACATAACCAAGAAACCTTCAGAAATCATCTACCTCAACCTTCAAAAAGCATCTGTTATACGAGTTATGGCAATACTCCCGAACTCCCGCCCTAGTACTGGGTGGCGTCGAGGTTATCTCACCAATGAACTGCATAAAAGAGATTTTCGATGTCGGCGTACTAAACTCAGGTATTCCAGAACTGCAACGATAAAATTATGAAGACAACACCTCAGAGCTCAACTCCTCGGGACACTTCCACAAAACCCCTGACAGGAGGCACCAAGACAATGTTCTCATCATAAAACCATCGGAACGATTCCAAGATACCCGCGTGATCCTAAAATTTTTCTAGTGAAATTTGAGAAGAGAAGAGTCAAAACTCTACGTCAGGATGCCTTACCAGAGCGATGAAGGGACTGGGAAGTAAAAAGAATTCCTAAACTCTCCGATATATAATTCCTAAATGACTCAAATCATTTTTCTAGACTCAACAACGGCTGCTAAAAACGATCAAGCAATGGGGCTCCTAAGGTCGGGGAAGGCTCTGATTACCAACTTGTAACGCCCTCGATGCGGCTATATCTCCCACGTGTCGAAGCACAACTTAGAGGCATAACCGCATTGAAAGCAATGTCACAAGTGAGGTAATCTTCACACAACCATGTAATACATAAGGGGAAAAGATACATAGTCGGCTTACAATCGCCACTTCACACAAATACATGAATAAAGCATTACAACATCCAAATACAATCAAGGTCCGACTACGGAACCAAAATAAAAGAAGAACCCCAAATGCGACACGGTCCCCAATCGACCCCAACTGGGCTCCACTACTGATCAACTAGAACGAAACAACACAAAGGACAAGATCTTCATCGAGCTCCTCCTGAGCTAGATTGCGTCATCTGCACGGACTCATCGACACCTGCAAGCTGGTTTTGGAAGTATCTGTGAGCCACGGGGACTCGGCAATCTCGCACCCTCACGATCAAGACTATTTAAGCTTATGGGTAAGGTAAAAGTATGAGGTGGAGCTGCATCAAGCGACTAGCATATATGGTGGCTAACATATGCAAAAGAGAGCGAGAAGAGAAGGCAAAGCACGGTCGATAAAAGTATGAACAAGAAGTGATCCTAAAACAACCTACGTCAAGCATAACTCCAACACCGTGTTCACTTCCCGGACTCCGCTGGAAAGAGACCATCACGGTAACACACGCTGTTGATTCATTTTAATTAAGTTAAGGTTCAAGTTATCTACAACCGGACATTAACAAATTCCCATCTGCCCATAACCGTGGGCACGGCTTTCGAAAGTTCAAATCTCTGTAGGGGAGTCCCAACTTAGCCCATCACAAGCTCTCACGGTCAATGAAGGAATAGACCTCCTCCCGAGACATTTCGATCAGACTCGGTATCCCGGTACAACAAGACATTTCGACAGGGTAAAACTAAACCAGCAACACCGCCTGATGCGCCGACATCCTGATGGGAGCTGCACATATCTCGTTCTCAGGGCAATACCGGATAGGTCAAGCTACGAGTAAAACCAGCCCTCAAGTTTCCCCGAGGTGGCCCCGCAGGCTGCCCATTTCGGACCAACACTTAGACAAGCACTGGCCCGGGGGGGGTTAAAATAAAGATGACCCTCAGGAGAGCGACTCCCAAGGAAAAAAATAGGTGGTGGTGAGGAAAATGGTAAAACCAACGTTGGGTATTGCTGGAGGAGTTTTATTCAAGGCGAACTGTCATGGGGTTCCCATTATAGCCCAACTGCGTAAGGAACGCAAAATCTGGGAACATAACACCGATATGACGGAAACTAGGGCGGCAAGAGTGGAACAAAACACCAGGCATAAGGCCGAGCCTTCCACCCTTTACCAAGTATATAGATGCATTAATTAAATAAGATATATAGTGATATCCCAACAAGTAAACATGTTCCAACAAGTAACAACAACTCCATGTTCCAACGAGGAACATACTTCAATCTTCACCTGCAACTAACAACGCTATAAGAGGGGCTGAGCAAAGCGGTAACATAGCCAAACAACGGTTTGCTAGGACAAGGTGGGTTAGAGGCTTGGTTCAACAATATGGGAGGCATGATAAGCAAGTGGTAGGTATCGCAGCATAGGCATAGCAAAAGAGCGAGCATCTAGCAAGCAAAGATAGAAGTGATTTCAAGGGTATGATCATCTTGCCTGAGATCCCGCAAGGAAGAAGAACGAGTCCATGAAGAAGACAAACGGACGTAGATGAACGGGTCCTCACAATCACGACATTATCGGAACCAACCCGAAGAAGCAACACCGGAAAGAAGAAGCAAACAACATAGTAAACAACCACCACATAAGCATGGCACGATGCGCAAACAAGTATGATGCATGTCCGGTTTATGATACATGGCATGGCATGGCAAAGTGCACAAACAATCCTACAGATTAAGTGGAGCTCAATATGCAACTCCGTTGCATATTGACGAAACACCACATGACTTATTTAGTTCTCTCTCGTTTATGTACCCAACAAGATTAAATGTTGTTAGCATGGCAAGAGGTGAAGCAAATGAAAACTACCTATCTAGTCAAGTTAAATGAGGCCGGAAACAACGAACAACAAATTTCCGGAAACTCCTCATATGCATATTTTAAAGTTTTGGTACTGTTCTGCCCTAAACTAATTTTAGAGTTTTAAACATGCAAAGTAGCCACCATGTTAAACTAGGCATTTTTCTACCCCATTTACATATAAAGTTTTATTAAATTCGGAGCTACGGGGTTAATTAGTTATGAATTAAATCATTTTAGCATGGCATAGGAGTAAATTAATGCAAACAACAGTTTAAGCATTTTTAACATGGATGAAAGTTGCATATTATTAAACTAGATGAAATTCTAAGCAAGTTTCATATATAAATCATTTTAATATGATGCACCGTTGATGAGTTATTAAATGCATGATCTAGAGGGACTAAACTGTAAAAGAGGTTAACTGGAAAAAAATAGACAAATTCGCATAACTGGAAAAAAAACAGATATGGGTCGCAACAAAGGCCGGCCCAACATTGTATAGGATCTAGGCGACTGCTCACCATGGGCTTCGGCCCGTTGGTGAAGGAGGCTGGCTGGGGACAAGGTACCTCATTTTTAGGGTTGGACCTTGTGTATTTATATGGCAGGTGGATTAAGTTGGGGCTATCGGATCCCTCCGATCGTAATCAGGCGGTCGAGAAAATAAATAGTTAGGAGGTCCAAATAAGAAAACGGTGACGTTTTGTAGATGTTTGGGGATGATCTGGACACAACGGTGACGACTGTTCGGGTCGGGTCCGGGACAATTTCGGACGCGCACGTGAGGGGTTCGATGCACTGTGCAGAGAGGGTTTCGGACCGTGCGGTCGCATCGGACAACTCCGGAAGCGAAGAGGGGAAGCAGGATGGACTAGGTGGGCCGTGGCGAGACTGCGAGGGGGAGAAGAGAGAGGGAGGGCCCGGCATCTGTTTCCGAAGACCGAAAACGTCCGACGTTAGACCGACTATAATGTCGCTATAGTTATCCGTTAGGCTATCAAACAAACTCCGAATGCGATGAAACTTGGAAACCGGCCTACCTACAACATAAAAACACCACATGCCAACTTTCAAACCATTTCGAGAACATTTTCCGGCCACTTATAAAATACTATTTCGGACATGCCACGGGTGCGTGCAAATGTGTCTGGGCTCAGAACGGACAACGGAAAGAACTCGGAGAACCCGGACGAATGCAAGTTTTGAAAAACATGATGATGCAATGCGTATGATGACATGGCAAGATGCGACACGCAAGCAAAAGACAAGGCAACAACAACGAATAACTAGAGGACACCTGGCACATCGGTCTCGGGGCGTTACACACCTCGGGGAAACTCGAGGGTAGGTTTTACTCGTAGCTTGACCTATCTGAGTGTGCCCTGAGAACGAGATATGTGCAGCTCCTATCGGGATTTGTCGGCACATTCGGGCGGTGTTGCTGGATTTGTTTTAACCTGTCGAAGTGTCTTGAAGAACTGAGATACCGAGTCTGATCGGAACGTCTCGGGAGGAGGTCTATTCCTTCGTTGACCGTGAGAGCTTGTCATGGGCTAAGTTGGGACTCCCCTGCAGGGTTTTGAACTTTCGAAAGCCGTGCCCGCGGTTATGGGCAGATGGGAATTTGTTAATATCCGGTTGTAGATAACTTGAACCTTAGTTTAATTAAAATGAATCAACAGTGTGAGTTACCGTGATGGTCTCTTCTCGGCGGAGTCTGGGAAGTGAACACGGTGTTGGAGTAATGCTTGCGCAGGTTGTCCTTTAGTTACTCTCTCGCGCTTTGCCTTCTCTTCTCGCTCTCTTTTGCGAACATGATAGCCACCATATATGCTAGTCGCTTGCTGCAGCTCCACATATTTTACCTTGCCTTACCTATAAGCTTAAATAGTTTTGATTGCGTGGGTGCGAGATTGCTGAGTCCCTATGGCTCACAGATTACTTCCAAACCAGATGCGGGGCCTGATGACTCCGTTCCAGGTGACGCGCTTGAGCTCAAGTGGGAGTGCGATGAGGACTCTCAACGATACTATGTTTCTTTTCCTGATGATCAGTAGTGGTGCCCAGTTGGGGTGATCGAGACCGTGTCGCATGTTGGGTTATCTTTTATTTTGGCACCATAGTTGGGCCATGAGTGTTTGAATGTTGTAATGCTATTTATGTACTTGATTGACGTGGCGAGTGTAAGCCAACTATGTTATCTCCCCTTTATTATTTATATTACATGGGATGTTATGAAGATTGCCTAACTTGCGGCATTGCTTTCAATGCGGTTATTTCTCTAAGTCGTGCCTCGACACGTGGGAGCTATAGCCGCATCGAGGGCGTTACACCAACACATCGACAACCTCACCACCGACTTGCGACTCTCCGAGCAACGCACAAGAGACTACTTTGACAACAATCTCGACAATCACAAACAAGAGAATGACGCAAGAATGGACGAGATTCATGCTTTGTTGGTCAACCGCTCTTCTACCATTTCGTCCTACTCAAGACGGAGCTGCTCAAGTCGACACTCTGACAACACCATCTCCAGCTCAAGTACTCTGGCATCGAACACTCTTCGACAAGCCACGCACCAAGACCGTCAAGCAAACCGCAATCCTCTACATGATTATGACTCTCAAGAGCAAGCTTGCGTGCAAGAACATCGACACCGTCAAAACCAAGCTACTTTTGCGCAAGCACAAGAACGTCAACACCAACGACAACAAGTAGAGGAAGAGCGAGCGCAAAAACACCAAGATGCACAAGATGCCGAGGCACAATGTCAAGAACAACAATAACGAGAAGCTCAAGCACTTGAGGTGCAACGTGCCCTCCGAGATTCAAGTCGAGCTGTAGCCATGCGCAACCGGCAAGCTCGTGAGCAATAGGAAGCGCTTCGGGATGAAGTTCAAGAATGAATAATCAAGCTCGCGTGCATCGTCAAGTTCCTCAAGCTCCTCCACAAGCTCGAAAAGAACATCAAGTTCACCAAGAATAAGAAGACAATGGAAATCCTCCAAGACAAGAGCGACATGAGGAAGACAATCCTCCTCGTCAAGGACGTCATCATCCCCAACCCCAACACAATGAAGAGCAACGCCATGGAAAACTAAAGTTCACCATGCCCAAGTTTTCCGAAAGCAATGATCTCGAAGAGTACCTTTCATGGGCATTGAAGGTTGACAAAGTATTCCGCTTGCACAACTATGAGGAAGAGAAGAAGATCGCGATGGCATCCCTTGAGTTCCAATATTACGTCCTCATTTGGTGGGAACAAGTCATTGAGGGTCGAGAGGCAAGAGGTGAACCACCCACCACAACTTGGGCGCAAATGAAGGATGTCATGAGAGCACGTTTTGTGCCAACATAATACAATCGCGACCTCTTCAAGAAACTCCAACTTCTAAAACAAGGAACAAAGAGCGTTGAAGAATACTACAAAGAAATGGAGATTGCCATGATAAGAGCCAATGTCATGGAAGATGATGAGCAAACTATGGCATGTTCCTTGAATGGACTCAATCATTGTAACACCCTGAGACCATTGCGCCAGGTGTCTTCCAGTTATTCGCTATTGTTGCCTTGTCATTCGCTTGTGTGTTGCATCTTGCCATGTCAGCATGTGCATTGCATCATCATGTTTTCAAAACTTGCATCTGTCCGGGTTCCCCTAGTTCCTTCCATTGTCCGTTCTGAGCCCAAACACACTTGCACACGCCCGCGACACCTCCGAAATATTATTTTATAAGTGGCTGGAAAATGTTCTCAGAATGGGTTGAAAGTTGGCGTGCGGTCTTATTATAGTGTAGGAAGACCTCCTGCCAAGTTTCATCGCATTCGGATTCCATTTGATGCCCCAACAGATTACTTTAGCGGCAGTATGGCCAATTAGACGTTTTCGGTATCCGGAAAGATGTGCCGGGCTTCCATCTTCCTCTCCTCTCAACCCACTAGCCCTCTTGCATAGCCCAACCAGCCCCCTAACCCCCCTGACCAGAGCCGTCATATCACAATCGGAGGGCTCCAAAAGCCCCTCAAACACCCCTAAACCTAATCCCTGCCTATTTAAACCCCCACCTAGTCCATTTTTGGACTAAACCTAGTCTAAACCTAACCTACCCCGCCATGGGTCAAAGTCAACAGCCTAGTCATTAGTCAACAGTTTGACTATTGACTGGTCAACCTAACAACTGGGACCCCACTGTTAGTGACTCAGTTAAATTAACACATTGTATTTATTTTAACAACTCTAATTAGCTGGTGGGGTACATCTGTCATTGGCACATGTATTAAATGAAGGGTTATATGAGTGGGGTCCTTCCATTAGTGTCACGGAGACTTAATTAGAGTTAATTAATTGCGTATTAACCCTTATGTAACCGCAATAGTGGACATGGCCCACTGGTCAGTGGCTGTGGGGGTTAAACTAATTGTGGTTAGTGCTGCTAAGCATGCTACGTCGACTTAACCAGTGATAAGCCGCCGACGAGCTCTGTGCGCGAGGAGGAGCATCGGGATTGCGATGCGGTCCTCGGTTTGGCACGCAGATGGGTTCTACGAGACGCTGGGAACGCCGCGCGTCCAACGGTGGGGTCAGCTTCACTGGAGGTGGCCAAAACCATCGCCGTCGTCGAGTTCTTGCGGCGGCAGTGCACAGTCGGGCTCGGGCGTGGCGTTACGACAAGCGAGCGAGCGAGCTGGGCGGCTAAGCATCAGCTATCAGGTACGAGGAGCACACTAGCGCTACTGGACTGAGCCATAGGGGCTCAGATGCGTGAGCTCACTTGTCATGGCATACAGGGGAGCTCGGAGCGCGGGGGAAGGTGTACGATGCACTAGGGGAAGCAAGGAGGAGTCGAGGAGGGCCGAGGGCTTACAACGGAAGCGGTGGTGTCCTCGGTGGAACCAGAGGAGGTCGAGGTCGAGCGGATCGACGATGATGCCACGTCGGCCGTAGCGGAGGAAGATGGTCAATGGCAACGTTGTGGTGCGCCCACGGTTGGTCTGACACTCACAGTTGACGCAGACGACGGCGAGGGTCCTCCTGGACATCGGTCGACGGCACGGGGAGGCCGGTGGACATGCCGGTGACGGTGGTGTGTTGACGGCAACACGGGCAATGAAGAAATGGAAGGGGGCTGTAGAGAATGATTTGGTGCATCAATAATCGATTGATCGTGCACGAGGCACATATATATAGGTACATGGGGTGTGACCAGTATCTTGTCTCCTAAGATACACGTACATACAGAGGGAGGCAGACAGTACATGTACTGCATACGAAACCCAGACCTACATACATGTACACATGTTCAACACCATCCCCCCCCCCCGCAGTCGAAGCGTCGCCGGTGACACAGAGACTGCACCAAAAGCACTAGAATGTTGAGGTGGGTAGTCCCTTCGTTGTAACATCGGCGAACTACTGATCGGTGGGCACATGGAGAACGCGAACACGACCAAATGTGACGTGCTCCCCGACGAAGTGGATGTCGAGCTCAATGTGCTTCGTCCGTCAGTGATGGACAGGATTAGCAGCGAGGTACACGGCGGAGACGTTGTCACAGTAGACAAGCGCCGCCTTGATAACCTCATAGGGCAACTCCTGAAGTAGCTGTTGTAGCCAAGAGCACTCCACGACGGTATTGGCCCCAGCCCGGTACTCAGCCTTGGCGCTCGATCGTGAGACCGTGGGTTGTCGTTTAGACGACCACGAAATCAGATAGGGCCCAAGGTAGACGCAGTAGCTAGAAGTGGAGCGTCGAGTGTCGGGACACCCAACCCAGTCGGCATCGGAGTAGGTGACAAGGCTTGTGTCAGGTGATGCCGTCAGGGTGAGACCCATGGCTATGGTGCCACGTATATACTGAAGAATACATTTCACCAGAGCCCAATGAGTGTCACGAGGAGCGTGCATATGAAGGCACACCTGCTGGACAACACACTGAATGTCCAGACGCGTCAGCGTGAGTTACTGAAGCGCACCGACGATGGAGCGGTAGAAGGGAGCGTCGGATGTTGAACAACCCTCGATGGCGGACACCTTAGCCTTCGTGTCAACAGGCGTAGGAGCAGGCTTGTAGTTAAGCATGCCCGCTTTCTCCAGAAGCTCGTACGCGTACTTCTGCTGGTGCAGGAAGAAGCCAATGGCCAGACGCACAACTTCGATGCCAAGGAAGTAGTGAAGAGCCCCCAAGTCCTTGAGGGCGAACTCAGTGCCGAGGTGAGCTGTGATTTGCTGAAGGAGCGTTGGCAAGGATGCAGTGAGGATGACGTCATTGACGTATAGGAGGAGGTACGCGGTGGCGGGGCCCTAGTGATAAACAAACAGGGAGGCATCAGAACGTGTGGACCAGAACCCCTGCTGCTGAAGGAAGGACACGATTCGCTGGTACCAGGCCCGAGGTGCCTGCTTCGGCCCGTAGAGAGAACGGGAGAGCAAGCACACGTGGTCCGGATAGTCGGTGTCGACGAAACTAGTAGGCTGCTGATAGAACACCTGCTCGTCAAAATGGTCATGCAAGAAAGCATTAAACACATCGAGCTGGTGGACTCGCCAGACGCGAGAAACAGCAAGCTAGAGGACAGCGCGAATCGTGCTCGGTTTGACAACCGGGGAGAAGGTGTCGGTGAAGTCCACGCCGGCACGCTGGCAGAAGCCACGCACCACCCAACGCGCCTTGTAGCGCTCGAGAGAGCCGTTGGGGCGAGTCTTGTGGCGGAAGACCCACTTGCCAATGATGACATTGGCACGGGGAGGCCGCGGGACAAGCTGCCACGTACGGTTATGCTGCAGGGCGTCAACTTTCTCATGCATCGTAGCTAGCCAGTTTGGATCCCGAAGGGCTGCGCTAGCAGAGGTGGGGAGCGGAGACGGCACCGAGGTAGACGCAGCACACACGTACTCGTCAGATGGATAACACGTGCTAGGACTTAGTGTCCCAGTCCGGGCCCGAGTGACCACACTCAGGGCCGCGGAGGGTGCCGCAACGGGGGCGGCCGGGGGGGGGGGGGGGCGGGGGGGGGGGGGGGGGGGGGGGGGGGGGGGGGGTCGGTGGGCGCCGCGGCGACGGGGGCCGCCGGTGCGTGGAGCGCGGGCAGGGCCAAGCGCAGTGCACGGCTAGGCGGTTCACCAGAGGTGGAGGCAGGGGCGAACCGCACCGCGAGAGACGCCGAGGGTAATGGTACCTGCTGAAACAGGAACACCAACTCATCAAAGTACACATGCCACGAAGTGAAAACACGGTGGGACACTAGATAATAGCACTGGTAACCTTTGGTGTTGGGAGGATAACCAAGGAAGATGCAAGGAAGCGACCGGGGAGCGAGTTTGTGAGGAGCAGTGGACGCGGTGCTAGGATAATAGAGACACTCGAATATGCGAAGACCATCATAAGATGGAACCGCACCGAAGAGGAGCTGGTGAGGAGTGTAGTTCCAGCGCGAATGACACGGGCGGATGTTAATAAGGAGGTTGGCGGTCGCGAGCGCGTCCGGCCAGAACCGAGGTGGCACGTAGGACTGGAAGATCAATGTGCGGACACAGTCATTAAGAGTGCGAATGATGCGCTTGGCGCGACCATTCTGCTGTGACATGTAGGGACAAGTGAGGCGAAAGACGGTGCCGTGGGACGCAAGAAGATTGCGGACAGCGACGTTGTCAAACTCCTTGCCGTTGTCAGTTTGTAAGGCGAGAATAGATGACCGAACTGTGTGGTGACATATGAATAAAAAGCTGTGAGTGTTGCAAGAGTGTCAAACTTGCGACGGAGAGGGAATGTCTACACATAATGAGAAAAGTCATCCAATATCACCAAATAGTATAAGTAGCCCGTGTTGCTCGCAACCGGGGACGTCCAGACATCACTATGCAATAACTGAAACGGAAAGGTGGAAATGTTTGTAGACTCGCTAAAGGGAAGACGAACGTGCTTGCCAAGAAAGCAAGCCTCACAAGTGTGGTCGTCAACCTTATTACATGAGAAAGAAAAACTCTGTAGAATCTGACGCATAACAGTGGAG
Source organism: Triticum urartu (assembly GCF_003073215.2). Lineage (NCBI taxonomy): Eukaryota > Viridiplantae > Streptophyta > Magnoliopsida > Poales > Poaceae > Triticum > Triticum urartu. The sequence continues at coordinate 348,066,787 of NC_053027.1, read as the reverse complement.
TTGGGATGACCAAGGCGGGCGTGCCATAGATCGACACTAGCGGCGAAGGCGGCGGGACGACGGGTGGTGGTGGCGCCGGAGGGATGCACCGGGTAAAGCTCGTCCGGGCTGTCACATCAGTGGAGTACCATCCGTGTACTTGCTTCCTTCACAGAAAAGCCGATATCGTCAAATTCAATAGTGATAGGATTCTCACGTGCAAGGCGACGAACAGAAATTAGATTAGTGACTAAGTCAGGAGACACAAGAACATTAGAGATATGAACGGGAGTAGAAGTAGAGGGAAATGACATATGACCGACATGTGTACCGGGTGGGGAGGAACCGTTACCAACGGTGATGCAAGTGGGAGTATGAACAGGAGTGGCAGACGTGAGTTTACCCGGATGAGCAGTCATATTAGTGGTGGCGCCCGAGTCCATGTACCAGTCACCGCCGCCACCATAGGAAGTCGGTGATGGGGCGGAGTGCAGAGCAGCGAGAAGGGCCGGGTCCAACGGCGGCGGCACCTGAGGAGGGTAAAACCCTCCGTAGGCCGGCGCGGGGGCGGCGCCGAAGGCCAGCGCGGCAGCAGCGCCATAGGCGGGTGCGCCCCCGTAGGCGGGCGTGGGTGGGGGCGCAACACCGTAGCTGCTATTGGGAGCGGCGTTCTGCGCGGCAAAGAGGGCCTGGTGGCTCGTCGGACGAGGCCCAAGGATGACCAAAGCGGGTGCCTGAGGGACCGGCATCGAGTACACGTGGACGACGCTGGTCCACTGGTTGGTGTCGTACGTCCATTGAGTGTGGCAGGGGGAAGTACCCTGGAGGCGCGCGCGCGGGGGGGGGGGGGGGGGGGGGGGGGGGGGGGGGGGGGGGGGGGGGGGGGGGGGGGGGGCTGCTGGCGCCGCGCCGGTGGGGCGGCCGGTGGTGGGGCGCCATGGGAGGTGCCGGCGGCAAGGGCGTGGTGCTACACACGCTTCTTGACCCCCTTCATCAGGCGCTCCTCCAACTGCAAGTACGCCACGAACTTGGGGAAGGAGGGCTCCGGCATCAAGGTGAGGTTGGAGGCAGCGTTGCCGAAGTCCTCGTTGAGGCCGGCGGTACGCGTGCTGAGGAGGAGGTCGTCATCAACCTTGGCACCAATGTTGCGGAGCTCATGCGCCAACGTCTTTAGGCAGCGACAGTAGTCATCAATGTATTGTTCATCCTGGTGACAGTCAAAAAATTCCCACTTCAAAAAAACGCGGCGCTGAAGCTTGTTGTCGGTGAAGAGGCCGTTCAGCTTAACCCACAGGGCGCGGGCGTCATCGCCGGCGCTCACGACCGTGTGGAACATGTCCTTGGTGATGGTAGTGAAGAACCACCAGATGATCGTGGCATCGATCGCGGTGCACTCGGGGTCGTCCACCATGGCACGGGAGTCAACGGTGCCATCCACATGATCCACGAGGTTGTTCTCGCGGAAGAGCAGCGAGAAGTACGTCTTCCACATGAAGTATGTGGAGGTGGAGGCGTCGAGGGTGACGGGGACGCGTGCGTGGACGTTGATGTCGCACATTTCAGCAGGGTCGATGGCGAATGGGTTGGAGTAGGTGGAGGCGTTGGACGACATGGCGGTGAGGGGTTGGGGAAGAGGGCGGCGCGGTTGTGGCGGAGGGGTTGGGGAAGGGGGCGGCGCGGCGATGGGAGAGGTGCGACGCGGCGGGAGGGCGGCACGACGGGGAGGAGAGGACACGGGGGGAGGCGCGCGTGGAGAGGAGTAGCAGCGACGGCGTGGGGCGGCGGCCCGAGGAGGCGGCGGCTACGGTTTGCGGAAGCGGGAGGATCGACTTGCGATAGATACCACGTAGAGAATTATTTGGTGCATCGATAATCGATTGATCGTGCACTAGGCACATATATATAGGTACAAGGGGTGAGACCGATATATTATCTCCTAAGATACACGTACATACAGAGGGAGACAGACACTACAGGTACTGCATATGAAACCCAGACATACGTACATGTACACATGTTCAACAGGGGCGAACGAGAGGAAGGGGACCTGGGGATTTTTAGGGTTTCGAGGACGGAGAGAGAGGGAGCAGGGGTTGCTCTTATCCTCTGTACAGTGCTAGGGGCGCACAGTGGCCATGGCGCTCGGGCGGCCTTTGCCCAGGCGCGGCGGGAGGTAAGGGAAAGCCGACTTCCGCGGAATGGGCTGCACTGTAGTTGCTTAGGGCCCAACTGTACAGTAGGTTTCCCTTTTTCTTTTTCTTTTTCTTTTTCCGATTTCTTTTATTTGTTTATGTTTTACATTTACTTTTAATAGTAAATTAGTTTTAAAAAAAGGAAACTTGGGCCAATATTTATATTGCAATTTTAGACACTACCAAAAACAGTTTGAGTGCATTATAATTTCATTTGAATTTTGTATTAAAGAGAAATGAATTAAATGTGTTATTTTGGGTACTGTTTTAGCTTCTAGGTTCCAAATGAGCAAACAAGTTGTGTGGTTTTCCTCCACATTAATTACATATGGAATATCTGCTAAAACATGAACTATTTTTGAGACATGTTTGTGAAACTTTAAATTTCACTTGCAATTTGAATTTTCATTTGACTTGGATTTTTATCAAGGGGCAATTTGTCTTAGTTAATCTTGACGATATGGCACCATTAGTGCGAAGTTGCTGTAGCATGACACTGGGGTGTTACAACCACTAAAGGAAGCAACAATATACATATCATCAAAATATCTAACGAATACCAACATCACATGATTACTTATAACAAGACTTCTCCCATGTCCTCAAGAACAAAAGTAACTACTCACAAATGGTATTCATGTTCAAGATCATAGGGGTATTGAATATGCTTGAGGATATGAACATTAATCTTCCACCAAATAAACCAACTAGCATCAACTACAAGATGCAATGAACACTACTAGCAACCCACAGGTACCAATCTGAGGTTTTGAGACAAAGATTGAATACAAGAGATGAAGTAGGGTTTCAGAGAGATGGTGCTGGTGAATATGTTGATGAAGATTGGTCCTCCCAGGATGAGAGGATTGTTGGTGATGTCGATGGCTTTGATTTCCCCCTCCCGGAGGGAAGTATCCCTGATGGAATCGCTCCGCCAGAAAGCAAAAGTGCTCCTGCCTAGGTCCCGCCTCGAGACGGTGGCGCTTCATCCTGAAAGTCCTCCTCTTATTTTTTTTTTCTAGGTTAAACCCCCTCATATAGTAGAAGATGGGCACCGGAGGCCAGCTATGGGCCCCATAAGGCATCAGGGCCCACCGAGGGGGTGGCCACGCCCTGTTGCCTTGTGGGCAACTGGTGGCCCCCTATGGAAACTCTTTGCTCAAGTATTTTTTATATATTCAATAAAAAATCTCCGTGAAGTTTCACGTCATTTGGAGCTCTATATAATAGGTACCTCTGCTATAGCTTCTTTAGGTCCAGAAATTCCAGCTGTCGGTAATCTCCCTCTCCATGCAAATCTTGCAAATTAAGAGAGAAAAGGCATTAGAATTGCATCGTAAAGTGGAATAATGACCAAAAACAGTATAAATAATTGTAGGAAAACATGATGCAAAATCGACATATCAACTCCCGCAAGCTTAGACCTTGCTTATCCGCAAGCAAAAGCCATACTCGATAATCATGACCACATGTTTAGAGAGAGAGAGATGTCGATAAAAACAAAATGAGGACATGATAGCATCATGATCAATAACATAACAACAAATAATTATCATATAGCTTGTCATAAACAAGTAACAATTCATCCAAAACTTTGAAGTACAAAGTATACAATTTCTTGAAAACAAACAAACTATGTTCTCGGTCATCAAAACAATCACAATTCACCATATTTCCGGGAAGAGTCTATGTAAGAGCTTTTTTTGGCAAGTCTACATACTCAACCATCATTTAGTCTTCTATGATTGCTAACACTCAATGCATAGTTTCGGGAACAAACGTTTCCTCTAGACACATGGGAACATGGGGGCTTAATGTTTTCGCCTCCCAACTTGTTTACCTCAAGGATAATGTCAACAATAATAACTCATGATCACCTACATCCAACTAAATATAGGTATCTGGATCTTTCCCCAACACATGATGCTTGCCAACTAGAGAATAAATAGAGCAGAATAGGGATGAACATTATTGACTCTTGCATAAAAATAAATACAGAAAAGTAAAACATAGGCCCTTCGCAGAGGGAAGTAGAGGTTGTCATGCGCTTTTTATTTTTGGATGTACACCCTCTAAATGTAAAGGAACGTCACTTTATATTGCCCCTTGTGATAGCAACCTTTATTATGAAGTCGCCATCACAAGTTTGTACAAAGCTTATTTTGCATTATAATAAAAGATCATACATATTTAGGAGCAATTTTTATTGCTTTATGCACCGATGACAACTTAATTGAAGGATCTTATTCAATCCATAGGTAGATATGGTGGACCCTCATGGAAAGAAGTTGGTTTTAAGGGTTTTGGACGCACAAGTACTATCTCTACTTAGCGCGGATTTTGGTTAGCAAGAGGGTTTTAAACAAGCACCACATGTTATAGGATCCATGACAATATAGATTCTATGTGAAATTGTGAATGTAAACAAACATAACTCATTACGTTCTCTTCCTTGTCCAACATCAACTATTTGACCATGCAGAAAATATTTGATGGGGGCTCACAATCATAAAAGATGTCCAAGATAGTATATTTATATGTGAATCTTTTCTCCCTTTAATACTTTTACATGAATTGCATCCATGACCAGTACTATGTTTGTTAATTTCCAATAACTTTTATCGACCATACTCTTTCTATGTGAAGTCATTACTCCCCATGGGATTAGCATATGATCTTTTATTTCTTTTTATTATTTATATTGAAACAAGAAAGTAAAGAAACAAAACTCAAGCTACTCTTTATTATATGACTCTCACACCCGATTACATAGATAGGAATCAAAGCATGCACTCGAAGAAAAAACTTTGCTAAACTTTTATTCTTCTAAATGATGAAATAAGGATCAAACTAAGATAGATAATGATGGTAAAAGGTGATCATGATACAATACTGGGGAACATCCCCCAAGCTCAAAACAAGCTAAGGGTGGTGCCCATACCCATGTACTCAAGTGTCTTTCTTTGGTGATGATGGTGTTGAGGTACTGGGCTTGTACTTCATCTTCAATAAGTATTCCAAATTTCTATTGATCTTCTCAAGAGCATGAATTTGATCTTCCAACACAATAACCTCATGAGTAAGCAATGTATTTTGAGAGCAAATTGCTTTGAATATATTTAATATATCAGTTTCGGATGGAGAGAGGTTATGATAAAGAGGTTGTGATGACCCACAAGTATAGGGGATCAATTGTAGACTTTTCAATAAGTAAGAGTGTCGAACACAACGAGGAGCAGAAGGAAATGACAAGTAGTTTTCAGCAAGGTAATGTCTGCAAGTGCTGAAATTTTAAGTAATAGAGTAGTTTGATAGAAAGATAATTTGTAACGAGCAAGTAATGATAGTAGTAGCAAAAGTGTCGCAAGGTAGACCAATCCTTTTGAGGCAAAGGACATGCCAAAACGGTCTCTTATACTAAGCAAAGCGTTCTTGAGGGTACACGGGAATTTCATCTAGTCACTTTCATCATGTTGATTCAATTCGTGTTCGCTACTTTGATAATTTGATATGTGGGTGGATGATACGTCTCCGTCGTATCTACTTTTCCAAACACTTTTGCCCTTGTTTTGGACTCTAACTTGTATGATTTGAATGGAACTAACCTGGATTGACGCTGTTTTTAGTAGAATTACCATGGTGTTGTTTTATGTGCAGAAAACAAATATTCTCAGAATGACCTGAAACTCCATGAAACATCTTAGAAAAAACAATAAAAATTCCTCGCCAAAGATGAAGACCGGGGGGCCAACACCCTTCTCACGAGGGTGGGGGGCGCCCCTCCCCTAGGGCGTGCCCCCCTACCTCGTGGGCCCCCCGTTGCGTCTCTGACTCCTACTCCACCTCCATATATTGAGTTTCTATGAGAAAAAAATCAGGGAGAAGAAATCATCGCGTTTTACGATACAGAGCCACCGCCAAGCCCTAAAACCTCTCGGGAGGGCTGATCTGGAGTCCGTTCGGGGCTCCGGAGAGGGGGATTCGTCGCCGTCGTCATCATCAACCATCCTCCATCACCAATTTCATGATGCTCACCGCCGTGCGTGGGTAATTCCATCGTAGGCTTGCTAGACGGTGATGGGTTGGATGAGATTTATCATGTAATCGAGTTAGTTTTGTTTGGGTTTGATCCCTAGTATCCATTATGTTCTGAGATTGATGTTGCTATGACTTTGCAATGCTTAATGCTTGTCACTAGGGCCCGAGTGCCATGATTTCGGATCTGAACCTATTATGTTTTCCTGAATATATGTGAGTTCTAGATCCTATCTTGCAAGTCTATAGTCACCTACTATGTGTTATGATCCGGCAACCCCGAAGTGACAATAATCGGGACCACTCCCGGTGATGACCATAGTTTGAGGAGTTCATGTATTCACTATGTGCTAATGCTTTGTTCCGGTTCTCTATTAAGAGAAGGCCTTAATATCCCTTAGTTTCCAATAGGACCCCGCTGCCACGGGAGGGTAGGACAAAAGATGTCATGCAAGTTCTTTTCCATAAGCACGTATGACTATATACGGAATACATGCCTACATTTCATTGATGAATTGGAGCTAGTTCTGTGTCACCCTATGTTATGACTGTTACATGATGAACCGCATCCGGCATAATCATCCATCACTGATCCGGTGCCTACGAGTTTTCCATATACTGGTTTACGCTTATTTACTTTTCCGCTGATACTGTTACAATCACTACAAAATACAAAAAACATTACTTTTGATGTCTTCACTTTTGTTGCCGCTACCACCACTATCATATTACTTGGCTACTAAACACTTTGCTGCAGATACTAAGTTTCCAGGTGTGGTTGAATTGACAACTCAGCTGCTAATACTTGAGAATATTCTTTGGCTCCCCTTGTGTCGAATCAATAAATTTGGGTTGAATACTCTACCCTCGAAAGCTGTTGCGATCCCTATACTTGTGGGTTATCAAGACTAATTTCTGGCGCCGTTGCCGGGGAGCATAGCTCTATTCCTTGAGTCACTTGGGATTTATATCTGCTGGACACTATGAAGAACTTGAGAGATCCAAAACCAAGATCTATCCCTCAACTACGAGGGGAGGTAAGGAACTGCCATCTAGCTCTGCACTTGATTCACCTTCTGTAATGAGTAAGTTTGTGACACCTACATCTGCTTCTGCTATTCGTTCTGATATGTCGCATGTTATTGATGATGCCACTTCTGCTATGCATGATACTTATGATGAAACTGCTTCTATGCCTGATACTACTGTGCCCCTTAGTGAATTTCTTGATGAACAAATTGCTAGGGCTAGAGAAAAAGAAATCATTGAATATGAATACGATGATGATAGTGATGATGAAAATATGCCTGTTATTCCTGAGGGTTATCTTTTTGATATGGAATCTTCTGCCGCTATTTTTGCTTGCAAAGATAGATATGAGCTTAAGAGGTTATTAATTAAATGGAACAAAGAATCACTTAGAGATAAAATGAGACCTGACCCCGCTTTTGCTACTTCACATATTTGTGTTCCTGATAAGGATTATGAATTCTCTATTGATCCTGATATAATTACTTTGGTTGAATCTGATCCATTTTATGGCTATGAATCTGAAACTGTTGTGGCACATCTTACTAAGTTAAATGGTATAGCTTCCCTGTTCACTAATGATGAGAGATCGCGTTACTTTTAGATACTCAAAATATTTCCGTTCTCATTAAAGGGTGATGCTAAGATATGGTTTAATTTTCTTTATCTTGGTTGTGTGCGTAGTCCCCACGATATGATTTATTACTTCTCTGCTAAATATTTCCCTGCTCATAAGAAACAAGCTGCTTTGAGGGAAATATACAACTTTGTGCAAATTAAAGAAGAGAGTTCTCCCACAAGCTTGGGGGAGGCTTCTCAAGTTACTTAATGCTTTGCCTGATCATCCTCTTAAGAAACCTGAAATACTTGATATCTTTTATAATGGACTAACCGTGCTTCCAGAGATTACCTGGATAGTTGTGCTGGTTCTCTTTTCAGGGAAAGAACACCGGATGAAGCTGAAATTCTATTGAATAATATGTTGACAAATGAAAATAATTGGGCACCTCCTGAGCCAGCTCCTGAGCCAGCTCCTGCTCCAATTACTGAGCCTATTCCTAAACCAACTCCGAAGAAGAGAGGTGTTCTATTTCTCAGTCCCGAAGATATGCAAGAGGCAAAGAAATCTATGAAAGAAAAAGGTATTAAAGCTGAAGATGTTAAGAATTTACCTCCTATTGAAGAAATACATGGTCTTAATCTACCGCCTGTTGAAGAAACATATGATCTAATTCTTTATTTACTGAAGAACCTCCTGACCCGATATCCCGACACAGGTAGTAAAGGTAAATTCTCTCTATAGATATGATAAAGCTGAAGTTCCTACTAAAATTGCTAGTCAGTGCTTGGATGAGTTTGATAACTTTATGTTTAAGCAAGACGACTTCAATGCTTATTTTGGTAGACAATTAAAAGAAAATGCTTATATGATTAGACGCTTGGGTGATTATATGGCTGATATTAAAGGTGAACTTAAACTTGTTAGCAAACATGCTTCTATGGTTACCACTCAAGTAGAACAAGTACTTAAGGCTCAAAAAGAAGTGCTTGATGAAATGAATAGTAAGAAAAATGATTATGCTGTTAGAGTGGCTACTAGAACTGGTAGAATGACTCAGGAACCTTTGTATCCCGAAGGCCACCCTAAGAGAATCGAGCAAGATTCTCAAGAGAAATAATATTGATGTTCCTAGTTCTTCTAAAAAGAAAGAAGAAAAAAATGATAGAACTGTGCAAACTTCTAGTGAACCTATTGCTGAACCACCTGATAATCCAAATGATATTCTATGTCTGATGCTGAAACACAATCTGGTAATGAACATGAACCTAGTAAATATTAATGATGATGTTCATGATGATGCTCAACCTAGTAATGATAATGATGTAGAAGTTGAACCTGCTGTTGATCTTGATAACCCACAATCAAAGAATCAACGTTATGATAAAAGAGACTTTGTTGCTAGGAAACATGGTAAAGAAAGGGAACCTTGGGTTCAAAAACCCATGCCTTTTCCTCCGAAACCATCCAAGAAAAAGGATGATGAGGATTTTGAGCGCTTTGCTGAAATGATTAGGCCTATCTTTTTGCGTATGCGATTAACTGATGTGCTCAAAACAATGAATCCTTATGCTTATATGAAAGAAATTGTTACTATAAAAGAAAGATACCGAAAGCTGAAATTTCGACCATGCTTGCTAATTATACTTTTAAAGGTGGAATACCAAGAAACTTGGAGATCCAGGAGTACCCACTATACCACGCTCCATTAAAAGAAACTATGATTAAAACTGCTTTATGTGATCTTGGAGCCGGTGTTAGTGTTATGCCTCTCTCTTTATATCGTAGACTTGACTTGAATAAGTTGACACCTACTGAAATATCTTTGCAAATGGCTGATAAATCAACTGCTATACCTGTCGGTATTTGTGAGGATGTGCCTGTTGTGGTTGCAAACGTTACTATTTTAACGGACTTTGTTATACTTGATATTCCCGAGGATGATAGTATGTCTACTATTCCGGGAAGACCTTTTCTTAATACTGCAGGGGCTGTTATTGATTGCAACAAAGGCAATGTCACTTTTCATGTTAATGGTAATGAGCATACGATACACTTTCCGAGGAAACAACCTGAAGCTCATAGTATCAATTCTATTGGGAAATTCCATCGATTATATTTGGAGGTTTTGGATTTCCTCTTCCTGTTGTCAAGAAGAAATATGATATTCTTATTATTGGGGATGTGCATATCCCCGTTGAGGTAACTTAGTGTTATTCGAAATTTCTCCGGTTTCATGATTATCGGAATGAGTTTGTTAACAAGACTTGATCAACCTTGTTAGTGGATTCTTTTTGATGAGCATGAGATGGATGAAACTAGAAGCACAAACTTCTGTACCCCACTTTTACTTTCTGTTATTTATATTAAATACAGTAAAAATAGTATTTTCTGTCTGTTTCCTGATTTATCCGTGCAATATAAAAATATCCCGAAAATAAAAGTCCTCAGAACGACATGTCAATTTAATATGATTTTTTTGGGAATATTTGAGGATTTACTGTGCAAAAATTACCGCGGGAGGAGCTGCCACCTGGCCAAGAGGGTGGTGGGCACCCCCCCCCCTATAGGGCACGCCCCCTGCCTCGTGGGCCCATGGTGGCCCTCCTCCACTTATCCCAGCACCCATCTTCTTCCTCTATCTCACACAAACCCGAAAAACCAACTCAAGCACGAGTTCCAGCCACTTTTGCTATGATTTTCGATCTCCTTGCTCAAAGCACCTCTCTCAAAACTGCTTGGGGAGATTGTTCCATGGTAGGTGACTCCTCCATTGGTCCAATTAGTTTTTGTTCTAGTGCTTTATTCTTTGCAAATTTGTGCTGCATAGGTGACCATGTTCCTGAGCTTGCATGTCAAATTTATATGGTTCCAAGTAGTTCTAATGCTTGATATAGGCTCTAGGCACTTGTAGGAGTAGTTGCTATTAGTTTTATTGAAGTTGGTTCACTTTTATTTTGAAGTTACTAAAAATTTCAGAATTTTTCAGAGAAAAACAATATGTTTAGGAAGATGTTCCAAGGTGGTTCCTCTAAGAAGCAAGGACCCAGGATTGCTATGCGCGATGCTGACGAGGATCCACCAAGAGACGCTCCAGTACGGCCTTGCGAATGGCCGTTGTCGGTGTCAAAACCGGCGGATGTCGGGTAGGGGGTCCTGAACTGTGCGTCTAGGCCGGATGGTAACAGGAGGCAAGGGACACGAAGTTTTACCCAGGTTCGGGCCCTCTCGATGGAGGTAAAACCCTACGTCCTGCTTGATTAATATTGATGATATGGGTAGTACAAGAGTAGATCTACCACGATATTGAAGAGGCTAAACCCTAGAAGCTAGCCTATGGTATGATTGTTGATGTGTACGTTGTCCTATGGACTAAAACCCTCCGGTTTATATAGACACCGGAGAGGGTTAGGGTTACACAAAGTCGGTTACAATGGTAGGAGATCTACATATCCGTATCGCCAAGCTTGCCTTCCACGCCAAGGAAATTCCCTTCCGGACACAGGACGGAGTCTTTAATCTTGTATATTCATAGTCCAGGAGTCCGGCTGAAGGTATAGTCCGGCTATCCGAACACCCCCTAATCCAGGACTCCCTCAGTAGCCCCTGAACCAGGCTTCAATGACGACGAGTCCGGCGCGCAGATTGTCTTCGGCATTGCAAGGCGGGTTCCTCCTCCAAGTACTTCATAGAAGATTCTGAACACAAAGATAGTGCCCGGCTCTGTAAAATAAGTTTCCACATATTGCCATAGAGAGAATAATATTTACACCAATCTAATCTGCTGACGTATTCTGTAGCGTGACACACCACGGCCAAGCCTTTATCCGAGTCGTTTTATTATCCCACCTCAGCGCGTAATGCGAGGCGCTTTCCTTGGCACATCTTGTTAAAGCAGAGATCATGTCCCCTTATCTCGGGATTCTCATCAATACGGGCGTGGGTAACCCAACCGCTTCTAGGACTCCTAGATTATAGGCAAGTCCAAACAGACACGGAGAGGACGCTTGATATTCACCCTCTTTATAAAGGGGACAAGGCTTTTATTTTTCCCTCCCGTGCTCAATCGAATCCTTCCCCCACCTCAAGCTCAAACGCCCGAAGTTCAGGTCAGGTGCTCCGAACCTTCAGTCATGTCCAGATCTAGCCTTCAAGGCCGATGGATGCCTTCCTCCGTCACGGAAGAAGACATCAAGAAGTTGAGGGAGGCCAGATATCTGACCGCCGAGATTTTGCATCGGCTGCCTCCCCGAGGGCAGGCCGTCCCCACCCCCGAACTCAACGAGAACGTCGTGTTCGTTTCCCACTTCCTCCGAGGTCTAGGCCTTGCCCTGGATCCTTTCGTCAGGGGTTTGATGTTTTACTACGGGCTAAATTTTCATGATCTAGCTCCGGACTCCTTTCTTCATATCACGACATTTATTGTCGTGTGCGAGGCCTTCCTCCAGGTTACCCCTCACTTTGGCCTATGGCTCAAGACCTTTGAAGTGAAGCCGAAGATGGTCGAGGGGCAACATGCAGCGTGTGGAGGTGCCTCAATACGCAAGATGACGAGAGCTCCGTGGCCCAAAGGTTCCATCCCAGAGGTGTCTGAATTGTGGCAAAAGGATTGGTTCTACATCACGGCTCCTAGAAGTGCCAACTGGGCAGCCCCCCTGACTTCCGCTCAGGCCCTCCACCACAGCTGATGTCATGGATCAGCAGAGGTCTGAGCTGGGGTCCAGTCAAGGACGTGCCTATACTGCAAGGCCGCATTCGAGATCTCTTCAATGGAGATTTCAGTTTGGTTGCGGTAATACAGGTTATGCTGGTTCGTCAAGTCCAGCCTTGCAAACGCCGGCCTCTTCGCCTGTGGGAGTTCAATCCCGAGGGACTGCGTGCCATTCAAAGTTTTCTTGGCCTGACGCACGAGGAGATGTACAAGTCATTCTTCGGACCTCAGGTGGAGTGTTCGGAAATCACCGAGGACGTGGGCCTGAGTAGTAACCGCACCGCCGAACAGGTAAGGCATCTTCCGGCCGAACATACTATCTCTACTTTGTTACAAAGTTATTTCTGAGAGTTCGCTTTTTGACCAGGACTGGCTAACAAAGGAGAAGTTGATTCGGTGTTCAGCCCCCCTCCCTGAGGGTTTGGAAAATCCGGTATTGGAAAATATGCTCCAGACCGCACCTTGCTCGGAGCCCTTGAAGGAAGATACTGTGGAGGATAATGCGGGCAGACACGGGCCCCCAACGCTGCCCATTCTAGCCGAGGGAGCGAGCGTCTCCATGAGGGAAGGCGACCAGAAGAGGAAAAGGACTGCGCCCGGGGATTCGGAAGCTGAAGCTTCCAAACGGGAGAAGAAGTTTCCCACAGAGGATCCTACCTTGGGGGGCGCTATTGCCGCACAAAGTCCGCGGGGGGATCAATTCTCCCATGAGTCGTAAGTGACCCGAAATACTTTTAATAGTACATATATGCCATCTTTTTCTTCTGAGAAAATAACCACCGCATATATTTTTGCAGCTTGGGCCTTAGCCCCTCTCAAATGAGCTCATCTTCGGGGGATCTTCTTCCAGAGATGATGGAGAGCGAAACGCCTCCTCCGGACTCCTCCGCTCCAGAAGCGGGCGACCTTGAAGTGTCGTCGTGGAGGGCCTCTCCGAGTCCGGTGAGGCCAAAAGACAATCACATTGACCCCCGAAGCTCCTAGTGTCCGGCTCCCGAAGAGAGCAGACAAAAGAGTCCGGCCCCATCTAGTGTGCGATCGGATGTTCTGAGGGAGTTGGTGGGGCGAGCGGCCATCTCAGATGAACACCGTGTGATGATGAATACGGCGATGGAGAGAGTATCATCCGCCGAAAGCGGATTGCATGAAGCTTTTATGAGTCTACTGACAGGCTTTGAGGTACGTAAAAGAATGTATGATAATCCTGCACATGCTAGGTGTGCCCTGTGTAGATAGTAGCCCCTGAGAATCTGGTTGTCGTCAGAAATGACGACAAACAGAGGATCATATTCCCAGGAAATAACCATACTGCCTCTATGTGCAGGTGATGGAAGCTCCGGTGGCTAGCCGGACTAGCGAGTTTGCCCATTTAGAATGGCAGTTGGATGCGGCAGACGCCGACATCGAGCTTGTTAACAAAAGGCTTGACGAGGCACAGGGTAAGTGTCAATATCTGGTAAACGCCACATAGGAAGAGCAGCATGATGCCAGTATTTTTAATATGTTGTGACTGCAGATGGAGCTGCCACTATTGAAGCCTTGCGGGCAGAACTTGCCCGAGCCAAGGAACAAGCAAGGTTGGGTAATGCGGCTGTTGTGAAGGCGGCCAAAGAGTTGCAAGCCGAGAAGGTCGCGCATGGCGAGACCTGAGACAAGATGGCCAAGATGGCTATAGAATTAAAAGCCGCCGCCGATCGTTGTCGGGTTCTTGAAAAGGAAAACCAAGCGAAGGCATCATACCTTGAGAAGGCTGCTGCGACGAAAAAGGATCTCTGCTTTGCTATGAGGGCAAAGAAGGAGGAGCTGCGGGAAGCCGGGGATATTGTAGCTGGGAAATCCTTTATGAAGCGGAGGAAATTCAGAGATCCACGGTATGCCCCTCTGGATCGGCTGTGGAGTTCGGAGGATTTGTATATGGATTTGGCGGCGAGCGCTACCGATGCGGCCAAGTACTTCCAGGGTCAGACGGACCATGGAGTAGACCAGCTGTTTTGGAGACAATTCCATTCTCCCGAGAGTCCACTTTCACTGACTGACTAATTAGCGAATGGGCCGAACTAAATAGGTTGTCTGGACTCTCTATGAGGTCTGTTGTGGACCAGCTATGGCCGGGAAGGTCAAAACCGAACAGCTATTTTAGCTTGGTGTAGCAGGTCCTTGACGTGGTGCCGCACATTAATGCGATGAGGAGGTCGGCATGCATAGAGGGCGCACGGATGGCCTTTGCCCGTGTTAAGGCATATTGGGCGGAGATGGATGCTACCAATATTGCAGCGCGGGATTCGGCTATAGGTCGAAAGGCTGCCGAGCACTACTTTGAAGAAGTTCTTGAGGGTGCCCGTTTGATAGAGACCCAGTGCTCAAAAAATATTATGTTTGAGTGATATGTAATCTCATTGTAAGCGAAATGCTTTTATAAATTTTTATAAGGCTATTTTTATACTTTTGCCTGAAAGTAATATGATGCCTCCTGGGCGGCCGTTTATGTATACATGTGTATAACCTGAAAGATTGCAGCCGTCGGCTTAAACCTTCACGCATATAATGCGGAGGTGCTCACAAAAACACGCATTCACACTTAACCCAACGTCTTGGTCCTATTAAGGAGGTGATAGCGGAGCGAGCGAGGCAATCGGACTATAATGCTTTAGCACTTTCTCTTAGCCATAGGAGTTTGACAGTGGGGCTACTAGATAGCCCCTGGTGGCTCCGCGCTCTCCCGATCTCGGGGTGCGTACATGCCTGGCCGGGAAACGGCCCTTCGTTAAAGTGGAGGAATTCTAACATTCCGACAGGTCATCGAGTGGTTGACTAGTCTCACACTATATCATGACAGTCAGTTTTCGGCTTTCTCTACTGAGGTGCTCGTCCGGATGAACCAGGGCACAATCGCAGTAGTTCTCCTGGTGCTATCTTAGCCGGCAAGGCAGAACGTAAGGCACCAAAACACAGGAGCCGGGCAAACCCAACATTTGACCAAAGACAATGATTCGGAGCTGATGCATATAGGGCCAAACTCGCGACGCTGAACACTCCCTAAGGTATTCGGTCTTTGTGGTATAAACCGGGCCTAAATAGTGGCCTTTGTAAGAAGCCCCGTGTGTCCAGGTATGTGCATTGTTCTGGCGTGGCCACATGCCAAGACGTCAGCATCCTTCTCAACGGTGGATATGTATCAACAAGAGACAGTAAAAAAGGTTTACGCAGGGTCTTAATCTAAAAAGAATCCTTGGAGCGGGTCCCTGCTGCACGTCTGCGCCTGTGTCTCCATTGTGCCGTATCCTGGACGGGTGTAGCACGATGATCGTCTGTAAAAGAGAGGAAGTTAAGTGAAAAAGTTGTCGTGCAAAAGGATAGTTTTTAAAGAAACCATGTATAATTCAAGATGATAAGAAATTGCCACTTGTCTGCGCGCGTTGAGCCCCTTGTATTGACAAATAGGGGTGTGACCACTTATTTCCGTATAAATAGCGGCGCCGGACTTGATTAGTTGTATCGGAGGTCTTGACGACCTATTGGGTGCTTTCGCTTGTCCGGGCGCCTTTAGTGTGCAGCGGCCAAGGCAGCCTCACTCTCTTCGGCGCGCAGAGATCGCTTGATATTTCCGTGCACTGTAATGATGCCACGTGGACCGGGCATCTTGAGTGTGAGGGAGGCGTAGTGTGGTATTGCATTAAAGCGAGCGAAAGCTTCGCGTCCGAGCAGTGCTTGATAGCCACTTTGAAACGGAGCGATGTGGAAAGTTAAATGCTCGCGACGGAAGTTATCGGGGGAGCCAAATATAACTTGTAGTAGGAGGGAGCCCGTACAACAAGCCCCTGGGCCTGGCGTTACTCCTTTAAAGGTAGTATTGCTATGGCGAATTTGTGTTGGGTCTAACCCCATCCCGCGGATTGTATCCTGATATATTAGGTTTAGGCTACTGCCGCCGTCCATCAAGACCCTTTGAAGTGATATCCGCCAATTACTGGGTCTAATACCAGGGCAGTCCATCCTGCGTGTCGGATACTTGCTAAGTAATCGCGATGGTCGAAAGTGATCGGTTGAGATGACCAGTGGCAGGACTTCGTGGTGACAGGCACTTGGGTATACTTTCCTGGGAGTGCCGCATTATTTTTTCCCTTGATTACGTGTAACACATTTACTGTTTTGACTTCTGGTGGAAATTGCTTTTGTTACCCCGTGTCTTGCTTGGGGGGCTCGTCCTCGTCTTCAATTGGTGTATCCTCCCCCTTGTGTACGGCGTTGAGCTTGCTGGACTGCTTGAAGACCCAACATTCTTTGTGGGTATGATTAGCAGGTTTACCAGGGGTACTATGAATCTGACATACTTGGTCCAGAATTTTGTTGAGGCTGGACAATTCATCCCTGGTGCCTTTAGGGGGCGGCTTTTGTCCTGGCCGAGAGCTTTTGAATCTGGCATTTACTATCATGCCCTTCGTGCTGTCTTCTTTATTCCGGCGTTTGTTATTGCTGTTGCGCTGTGATTTCCCGTTTCCATCTCTAACTTCAGATGTACTGGGGTTGCTGGTGCTGCATCTGGCTAGCCAGCTGTCCTCTCCCGCGCAAAAGTGGGTCATGAGGTTTGTTAATGCGACCATCATTCTCGGCTTATTTTGGCTGAGGTGTCTGGCGAGCCATTCGTCACAGACGCTATGCTTGAAAGCTGCTAAGGCTTCGGCGTCCGGACAGTCGACAATCTGGTTCTTTTTAGTAAGAAACCTGTTCCAAATCTTTCGGGCTGACTCTCCAGGCTGTTGAGTTATATGACTCAAATTGTCCGCATCTGGAGGTCGGACATAAGTCCCTTGAAAATTTGCCCGAAAGGCGTCTTCGAGCTCTTCCCAACTTCCAATGGAGCTTTCGGGGAGGCCTTTGAGCCAGTGACGAGCTGGCCCTTTGAGCTTGAGGGATAGGTACTTGATGATGTGGAGATCATCTCCTCGAGCCATATGGATATGAAGGATGTAGTCCTCAATCCAGACCCCAGGGTCTGTTGTTTCGTCGTATGCCTCTATGTTTATGGGCTTGAATCCCTCTGGAAATTCGTGGTCCAGCACCTCATCGGTGAAACATAGGGGGTGTGCGGCACCCCTGTAGCTGGGTGTACCGCGTTGTTCGGATGTTTTTTGTGTTGCATTGTATGTTGGGGCGCGCTTGCGTGGTCCATAGATGGATCTTGTTGCACCGTTCTTTGGGTGCGAGCCCTCGCATTGGTTGCGTGTTGTATGGTGAGCAGCGTTGTATGCCGCTCTGTGTTGGTAGAGGGTTCGTCTATCTGACCAGGTGGCTGCTTTGATATTTGGTTGTGGGGGGTCTGAGGCCTCCTCATCGAATTCGGGTAGCAGCTTCCGCTTTGGGTAGCTCTTGTAGGGGCGATTGTCGCCGTACCTTGCTGCCGTGTTGAGTATTTTACTCCATCTGATTTGGAGTGTGTCTTGCGCGGCCTTGAGCCTTTGCTTCTGCTTTTTCAGACTCCTCGCGGTGGCAACAAGCCTTTTATGGGCAGTCTGCTGCTCCGGGTGCCTATTCGGCGTTATGTCGTCCAGACCATTATCCTTGATAGGATTTGTTTGTTCGGTTTGATTATCCGGATTGCCGTTGTCCGGCAGCGGTTCGCCCTACTCCAGCGCTGGGTCTGTGTGATCGCTATTTCTGTCGAGGCGGGATTTGGGGCGGCGCTTGCGTCGCCGCTTTGACTGCTTTTCGAGGGAACAAGCCTTCGGTGCGTCTTTCCGATCCTTGTCGTCATCTTTTGGTGCGCCCACCATGTATACGTCATATGACGAGGTGGTGTTCCAGGGCCCAATAGGCGGTGGTTCTTCATCGTCTCCTTCATCGGCATCCATACCATCGATGTCTTCGGAGTCGAGGTCGAGCATGTCGGTTAAATCGTCGACGGTGGCTACAAAGTGGGTGGTGGGTGGGCTTTGAATTTCTTCATCGTCCATATCCCAATCTCGCTGACCGTAGTCCAGCCAGGGCTCTCCTGATAAAGAGAGAGACTTTAGTGATTTCATAATATCGCCGAAGGGCGAGTGCTGAAAGATGTCCGTGGCAGTAAACTCCATGATCGGCGCCCAATCGGGTTCGATCGGCAGAGGCGCGAATGGTTCGGAGTCCGGAGAGGAGTCCGGCTCCTTGGAGTCACGAGTCTCGCAGAGTACGGGGCTGGTGTTCGGCTCAATCACCGTTGGGTTCGCAGCCCCCGAGGTGGCGTCCAACCGCCCATCCTCGATCGGCGCAGTTGGCTCCGGATTAAGGGTCAGAGCCGATGCGGGTGCGGCCTCCAGGGCACTGTTCGGCGGCAGAGCTAGATCATGCTCGTCGTGACAGTGCGGCGCGCTCGGCAGTGGCTCGAATCGTGTAGTTTAAACTTCCGAATCTGACCTGACGGCCAGGGGCGTAGCTTTCGATCTGCTCCAGATGGCCAAGAGAATTGGCCCGCAGTGCGAAGCCGCCGAATTCGAAGATCTGTCTGGGGAGGAAGATCTCACCCTGGACTGCATCTCTATTGATGGTCGTAGGAGCCATCGAGCCTGACGGCGATGACACAGCGAACTCTCAATGAAAGCACCAATGTCGGTGTCAAAACCGGCGGATCTCGGGTAGGGGGTCCCGAACTGTGCGTCTAGGCCGGATGGTAACAGGAGGCAAGGGACACGAAGTTTTACCCAGGTTCGGGCCCTCTCGATGGAGGTAAAACCCTACATCCTGCTTGATTAATATTGATGATATGGGTAGTACAAGAGTAGATCTACCACGAGATCGAAGAGGCTAAACCCTAGAAGCTAGCCTATGGTATGATTGTTGATGTGTACGTTGTCCTACGGACTAAAACCCTCCGGTTTATATAGACACTGGAGAGGGTTAGGGTTACAGAAAGTCGATTACAATGGTAGGAGATCTACATATCCATATCGCCAAGCTTGCCTTCCACGCCAAGGAAATTCCCTTCCGGACACGGGACGGAGTCTTTAATCATGTATCTTCATAGTCCAGGAGTCCGGCTGAAGGTATAGTCCGGCTATCCGAACACCCCCTAATCCAGGACTCCCTCAGCCGTCGGAAAATTTTATGGACCATGCGGGAATTAAAGAAGAATTCAAAGCATATTTGCGCAATGCCGGTCTTGAGGATTTTGAGGCTAACAAATGCCCCCAGTATCATGGATCTCACAAGTTCATTTGTGAGGAGGTTTGAGTATTCATCTTCGCGTAATTCTCCTTCAGTCATGTTTGATCTTTATGACAAATCTTATACCATGGACCTAGAGGATTTCACTTCTGGCTTGCAACTTCCATCATGGGCAGTAGTTAGGATCCCTAAATATGAATTTAGAAACTTTCTTGCTAGTATAACTGTGGGGAATTAGAGATATAACGCGGCTTACCATAGGGAGCATCACTTTCCTGCTATACATTATTTTGCTCTTTTCATCGGTAGGATGCATAAATGCTAAAGGATTGAAGCATGTCAACATGTGTGTCCTGATCTTAAGCATTTCTTAGGAGTGCTGTGTTAGGAGACCAATCTTATCATATGGGAGCCATTGTAGCTCGTAGGTTGCATCATAATAGACATAATGGAGATTTCTTTGGAGGAATTTATGCAACCCGCTTAGCTCATTTTCTTGAAATAGACATTCGTGAGGGTGATATGGAGTTGCCTCCTGCATATTTAGATTATAACTCTATGGCTTCGCACCAGTTTGTCGAGAGGCCTAAATCACCTCTCCTATATCGTTTAATTTTTGATAAACGACGTGTTTTCTGTATTACTCTCCCTGCTCCTGCCTTCTTTGATTCACAGGCAAAAGGAAGATATGTTATTACCAGAGAGGAGGCAGAAGAGTACGAGAGGAGAGCGGAGGAAGCCCGACTCCACGCTGCAGCTCAGCAGGCGATAACCGCTGCACATCAGCATGATCCCAACTATCCTTCCTCATCACAGTATGACCCCAACAACTATTATTATGGATATCCGCCAGGCCAACCGTGGCCATAGACCAACTTAGGCCAAAAGCCTAAGCTTGGGGGAGTACGTATTTCTCACCGACATTACATTTATGTTCACACACACTCATTGCTAGATGTTGGTGCTCATACTTTTTCACTGTAATATCCATGCTAGACTATTTTCTTTTTCCTGCTTTCTTCTTGTGTGTTTGTTAAACCTTAAGAAAAACCAAAAAAATTAGTAGTAGTTTCTTTTTCTACTGTAGTAGTAATAATTAAAAAGAAAACCCAAAAATATTTCCCGTTCTTATTTTGCTTGTTGGGAGCTTTCCCGTGTAAATAGTTTATTTCTTTTCTTTTATTTGGGGGTCAGTAGGAGAAGACCATAATTAAATTGTTGAAGTGGCTCTTATATGCATTATTGTTGACTTAACCCAGAGCCCATATTGCCTTGTCTTCTCCTATTTATTGAATGCTTGCAGATTCTAGCTTAGTCCAATGCACGTGCACTCTTATTATTATTCACACCATTCGGTCGTGCAAGTCAAAGGCAATTATGATGATATATGATGGACTGACTGAGATGAGAAAAGCTGGTATGAACTCGACCTCTTTTGTTTTTGTAAATATGATGAGTCCCTCGTTCTTGATTCAGCTTATTATGAATAAACATGTTTGCAATGACAATTAGAGATCATAGTTGCTTGTGCCATGCTTGATTAGCTATGAGTTATAATGACTTACCTTGTATGCCAACATGCTATTGAGATGATTATGATGTGGTATGATGGGGTGGTATCCTCTTTTGAATGATTTAAGTGACTTGACTTGGCACATGTTCACGCATGTAGTTGAAACAAATCAACATAACCTTCACGATATTTATGTTCATCGTAGATTATATCCTACTCATGCTTGCATCCAATGTTTATTAATTTTAATGCATGTACATGGCTGTTGTCGCTCTCTAGTTGGTCGCTTCCGAGTCTTTTGCCAGCCTTCACTTGTACTAAGCAGGAATACTGCTTGTGCATCCAATCCCTTAAACCCCAAAGTTATTCCAGATGAGTCCACCATACCTTCCTATATGCGGTATCTACCTGCCGTTCCAAGTAAATTTGTATGTGCCAAACTCTAAACCTTCAAATAAATATTCTGTTTTGTATGCTCGAATAGCTCATGTATCAACAAAGGTTGTCCTTATCTTCCGTGTTAGGCGGGTTATTCTCAAGAGGAGTGGACTCCGCTCCTCACTCACGAGAAAATGGCTGGTCACCGGGATGCCCAGTCCCATGCTTTATGCAAACTAAATCAAAATTAATTGCAAACAAAACTCCCCCTGGGACCTGATGTATGTTGCAGGCACTCGTTGTTTCGAGCAAGCCATGGATTGATGCTTGTTGGTGGAGGGGGAGTATAAACTTTACCATTCTGTTTGGGAACCACCTATAATGTGTTTAGCATGGAAGATATCGCCATCTCTTAGTTGTTACGTTGACAATGAAAGTATACCGCTCAAAATACAATTTATCTCTATTTCAAAACCGAGCTCTGGCACCTCTACAAATCCCTGCTTCCCTCTGCGAAGGGCCTATCCATTTACTTTTATGTTGAGTCATCACCCTCTTATTAAAAAGCACTAGCTGGAGAGTCCAGCCGTCATTTGCATTCATCACTGTTAATTTATATTGGGTATGACTATGATTGGATCTCTTTTACCATGAATTACAATGTCTAGTCAGTCCTTGATCTTTAAAGGTGCTCTGCATTTATGTTTTGCGGTCTCAGAAAGGGCTAGCGAGATACCATCTTGTTATATCATATTATGATTGTTTTGAGAAAGTGTTGTCATCCGAGATTTATTATTATGACTTTCTAGTTGATAATGTTATTGATATGAGTAATCATGAGACCTGAGAATTATTGCACATGTGGTTAGTTATGATTTATGTTGAAAACTTGAATGCTGGCTTGACATAGTTACAACAACAAGAGCAAACAGAGTTTGTAAAAGTTTTTCTTTCTTTCTTTCAGTTTGTCAACTGAATTGCTTGAGGACAAGCAAGGGTTTAAGCTTGGGGGAGTTGATAGGTCTCCGTCGTATCTACTTTTCCAAACACTTTTGCCCTTGTTTTCGACTCTAACTTGTATGATTTGAATGGAACAAACCCGGATTGACGCTGTTTTCAGCAAAATTACCATGGTGTTGTTTTATGTGCAGAAAACAAATATTCTCGGAATGACCTGAAACTCCACGGAACATCTTAGAAAAAACAATAAAAAATCCTCGCCAAAGATGAAGACAGGGGGGCCCACACCCTTCTCACGAGGGTGGGGGGCGCCCCCCCTAGGGCGCGCCCCCTACCTCGTGGGCCCCCTGTTGCGTCTCCGACTCCAACTCCACCTCCATATATTGAGTTTCGATGAGAAAAAAATCAAGGAGAAGAAATCATCGCGTTTTACGATACGAAGCCGCCGCAAAGCCATAAAACCTCTTGGGAGGGCTGATCTGGAGTCCGTTCGAGGCTCCGGAGAGGGGGATTCCTCGCCGTCGTCATCATCAACCATCCTCCATCACCAATTTCATGATGCTCACCGCCGTGTGTGAGTAATTCCATCGTAGGCTTGCTGGACGGTGATGGGTTGGATGAGATTTATCATGTAATCGAGTTAGTTTTGTTAGGGTTTGATCCATAGTATCCATTATGTTCTGAGATTGATGTTGCTATGACTTTGCTATGCTTAATGCTTGTCACTAGGGCCCGAGTGCCATGATTTCAGATCTGAACCTATTATGTTTTCATGAATATATGTGAGTTCTAGATCCTATCTTGCAAGTCTATAGTCACCTACTGTGTGTTATGATCCGGCAACCCCGAAGTGACAATAATCGGGACCACTCCCGGTGATGACCATAGTTTGAGGAGTTCATGTATTCACTATGTGTTAATGCTTTGTTCCGGTTCTCTATTAAAAGGAGGCCTCAATATCCCTTAGTTTCCAAAAGGACCCCGCTACCACGGGAGGGTAGGACAAAAGATGTCATGCAAGTTCTTTTCCATAAGCACGTATGACTATATACGGAATACATGCCTACATTACATTGATGAATTGGAGCTAGTTCTGTGTCACCCTATGTTATGACTGTTACATGATGAACCACATCCGGCATAATCATCCATCACTGATCCGGTGCCTACGAGTTTTCCATATACTGGTTTACGCTTATTTACTTTTCCACTGCTACTATTACAATCACTACAAAATACCAAAAACATTACTTTTGCTGTCTTTACTTTTGTTGCCGCTACCACCACTATCATATTACTTTGCTACTAAACACTTTGCTGCAGATACTAAGTTTCCAGGTGTGGTTGAATTGACAACTCAGCTGCTAATACTTGAGAATATTCTTTGGCTCCCCTTGTGTTGAATCAATAAATTTGGGTTGAATACTCTACCCTCGAAAGCTGTTGCGATCCCCTATACTTGTGGGTTATCAAGACTAATTTCTGGCGCCGTTGCCGGGGAGCATAGCTCTATTCCTTGAGTCACATGGGATTTATATCTGCTGGACACTATGAAGAACTTGAGAGATCCAAAAACCAAGATCTATCCCTCAACTACAAGGGGAGGTAAGGAACTGCCATCTAGCTTTGCACTTGATTCACCTTCTATAATGAGTAAGTTTGTGACACCTACATCTGCTTCTGCTATTCGTTCTGATATGTCGCATGTTATTGATGATGCCACTTCTGCTATGCATGGTACTTATGATGAAACTACTTATATGCCTGATACTACTGTGCCCCTTAGTGAATTTCTTGATGAACAAATTGCTAGGGCTAGAGAAAAAGAAATCATTGAATATGAATACGATGATGATAGTGATGATGAAAATATGCCTGTTATTCCTGAGGGTTATCTTTTTGATATGGAATCTTCTGCCGCTATTTTTGCTTGCAAAGATAGATATGAGCTTAAGAGGTTATTAATTAAATGGAACAAAGAATCACTTAGAGATAAAATGAGACCTGACCCCGCTTTTGCTACTTCACATATTTGTGTTCCTGATAAGGATTATGAATTCTCTATTGATCCTGATATAATTACTTTGGTTGAATCTGATCCATTTTATGGCTATGAATCTGAAACTGTTGTGGCACATCTTACTAAGTTAAATGGTATAGCTTCCCTGTTCACTAATGATGAGAGATCGCGTTACTTTTAGATACTCAAAATATTTCCGTTCTCATTAAAGGGTGATGCTAAGATATGGTTTAATTTTCTTTATCTTGGTTGTGTGCGTAGTCCCCACGATATGATTTATTACTTCTCTGCTAAATATTTCCCTGCTCATAAGAAACAAGCTGCTTTGAGGGAAATATACAACTTTGTGCAAATTAAAGAAGAGAGTCTCCCACAAGCTTGGGGGAGGCTTCTCAAGTTACTTAATGCTTTGCCTGATCATCCTCTTAAGAAACCTGAAATACTTGATATCTTTTATAATGGACTAACAGATGCTTCCAGAGATTACCTGGATAGTTGTGCTGGTTCTCTTTTCAAGGAAAGAACACTGGATGAAGCTGAAATTCTATTGAATAATATGTTGAAAAATGAAAATAATTTGGCACCTCCTGAGCCATCTCCTGAGCCAAATCCTGCTCCAATTACTGAGCCTATTCCTAAACCAACTCCGAAGAAGAGAGGTGTTCTATTTCTCAGTCCCAAAGATATGCAAGAGGCAAAGAAATCTATGAAAGAAAAAGGTATTAAAGCTGAAGACGTTAAGAATTTACCTCCTATTGAAGAAATACATGGTCTTAATATACCGCCTGTTGAAGAAACATATGATGTTAATTGTTTATTTACTGAAGAACCTCCTGATCCCGATATTCCAACACAGGTAGTAAAGGTAAATTCTCTCTATAGATATGATAAAGCTGAAGTCCCTCCTACTAAAATTGCTAGTCAATGCTTGGATGAGTTTGATAACTTTGTGTATAAGCAAGACGACTTCAATGCTTATTTTGGTAGAAAATTAAAAGAAAATGCTTATATGATTAGACGCTTGGGCGATTATATGGCTGATATTAAAGGTGAACTTAAACTTGTTAGCAAACATGCTTCTATGGTTACCACTCAAGTATAACAAGTACTTAAGGCTCAAAAAGAAGTGCTTGATGAAATGAATAGTAAGAAAAATGATTATGCTATTAGAGTGGCTACTAGAACTGGTAGAATGACTCAGGAACCTTTGTATCCTGAAGGCCACCCTAAGAGAATCGAGCAAGATTCTCAAAGAAATAATATTGATGTTCCTAGTTCTTCTAAAAAGAAGAAGAAGAAAAATGATAGAACTGTGCAAACTTCTAGTGAACCTATTGTTGAACCACTTGATAATCCAAATGATATTTCTATGCCAGATGCTGAAACACAATCTGGTAATGAACATGAACCTAGTAACAATATTAATGATGATGCTCAACCTAGTAATGATAATGATGTAGAAATTGAACCTGCTGCTGATCTTGATAACCCACAATCAAAGAATCAACGTTATGATAAAAGAGACTTTGTTGCTAGGAAACATGGTAAAGAAAGGGAACCTTGGGTTCAGAAACCCATGCCTGTTCCTCCGAAACCATCCAAGAAAAAGGATGATGAGGATTTTGAGCGCTTTGCTGAAATGATTAGGCCTATCTTTTTGCGTATGAGATTAATTGATGTGCACAAAACAAATCCTTATGCTAAATATATGAAGGATATCATTACTAATAAAAGAAAGATACCGGAAGCTGAAATTTACACCATGCTTGCTAATTATACTTTTAAGGGTGGAATACCAAAGAAACTTGGAGACCCCGGAGTACCTACTATACCTTGCTCCATTAAAAAGAATTATATTAAAACTGCTTTATGTGATCTTGGAGCCGGTGTTAGTGTTATGCCTCTCTCTTTATATCGTAGACTTGACTTGAATAAGCTAACACCTACTAAAATATCTTTGCAAATGGCTGATAAATCAACTGCTATACCTGTCGGTATTTGTGAGGATGTGCCTGTTGTGGTTGCAAACGTTACTATTTTAACGGACTTTGTTATACTTGATATTCCCGAGGATGATAGTATGTCTATTATTCTTGGAAGATCTTTTCTTACTACTGCAGGGGCTGTTATTGATTGCAACAAAGGCAATGTCACTTTTCATGTTAATGGTAATGAGCATACGGTACACTTTCTGAGGAAACAACCTGAAGTTCATAGTATCAATTCTATTGGGAAAATTCCATCGATTATATTTGGAGGTTTTGAATTTCCTCTTCCTACTGTCAAGAAGAAATATGATATTCTTATCATTGGGGATGTGCATATCCCCGTTGAGGTAACTTAGTGTTATTCGAAATTTCTCCGGTTTCATGATTATCGGAATGAGTTTGTTAACAAGACTTGATCAACCTTGTTAGTGGATTCTTTTTGATGAGCATGAGATGGATGAAACTAGAAGCACAAACTTCTGTACCCCACTTTTACTTTCTGTTATTTATATTAAATAAAGTAAAAATAGTATTTTCTGTCTGTTCCTGATTTATCCGTGCAATATAAAAATATCCCGAAAATAAAAGTCCTCAGAATGACATGCCAATTTAATATGATCTTTTCGGGAATATTTGAGGATTTACTGTGCAAAAATTACCGCGGGAGGAGCTGCCACCTGGCCACGAGGGTGGTGGGTGCCCCCCCCCTATAGGGCACGCCCCCTGCCTCGTGGGCCCATGGTGGCCCTCCTCCGCTTATCCCAGCACCCATCTTCTTCCTCTATCTCACACAAACCCGAAAAACCAACTCAAGCACGAGTTCCAGCCACTTTTGCTATGATTTTCGATCTCCTTGCTCAAAGCACCTCTCTCAAAACTTCTTGGGGAGATTGTTCCTTGGTAGGTGACTCCTCCATTGGTCCAATTAGTTTTTGTTCTAGTGCTTTATTCTTTGCAAATTTGTGCTGCATAGGTGACCATGTTCCTGAGCTTGCATGTCAAATTTATATGGTTCCAAGTAGTTCTAATGCTTGATATAGGCTCTAGGCACTTGTAGGAGTAGTTTCTATCAGTTTTATTGAAGTTGGTTCACTTCTATTTTGAAGTTACTAAAAATTTCAGAATTTTTCAGAGAAAAACAATATGTTTGGGAAGATGTTCCAAGGTGGTTCCACTAAGAAGCAAGGACTCAGGATTGCTATGCCCGATGCTGACGAGGATCCACCAAGAGACGCTCCAGTACGGCCTTGCGAATGGCCGTCGGAAAATTTTATGCACCGTGCGGGAATTAAAGAAGAATTCAAAGCATATTTGCACAATGCCAGTCTTGAGGATTTTGAGGCTAACAAATGCCCCCAGTATCATGATCTCACAAGTTCATTTGTGAGGAGGTTTGAGTATTCATCTTCGCGTAATTCTCCTTCAGTCATGTTTGATCTTTATGACAAATCTTATACCATGGACCTAGAGGATTTCACTTCTGCTTGCGAACTTCCATCATGGGGCAGTATTAGGGATCCCCCTAAATCTGAATTTAGAAACTTTCTTGCTAGTATAACTGTGGGGGAATCCAGAGACATAATGCAGGCTACCATAGGGAGCATTCACTTTCCTGCTATATATTAGTTTGCTCTCTTCATCGGTAGATGCATAAATGCTAAGGATGAAGCATGTCACATGTGTGTCCCTGATCTAAGCATTCATAGGAGTGCTGTGTTAGGAGACCAATCTTATCATATGGGAGCCATTGTAGCTCGTAGGTTGCATCATAATAGACATAATGGAGATTTCTTTGGAGGAATTTATGCAACCCGCTTAGCTCATTTTCTTGAAATAGACATTCGTGAGGGTGATATGGAGTTGCCTCCTGCATATTTAGATTATAACTCTATGGCTTCGCACCAGTTTGTCGAGAGGCCTAAATCACCTCTCTTATATCGTTTAATTTTTGATAAACGGCGTGTTTTCCGTATTACTCTCCCTGCTCTTGCCTTCTTTGATTCACAGGTAAAAGGAAGATATGTTATTACCAGAGAGGAGGCACAAGAGTACGAGAGGAGAGCGGAGGCAGCCCGACTCCACGCTGCAGCTCAGCAGGCGATAACCGATGCACATCAGTATGATCCCAACTATCCTTCCTCATCACAGTATGACCCCAACAACTATTATTATGGATATCCGCCAGGCCAACCGTGGCCATAGACCAACTTAGGCCAAAAGCCTAAGCTTGGTGGAGTATGTATTTCTCACCGACATTACATTTATGTTCACACACACTCATTGCTAGATGTTGGTGCTCATACTTTTTCACTGTAATATCCATGCTAGACTATTTTCTTTTTCCTGCTTTCTTCTTGTGTGTTTGTTAAACCTTAAGAAAAACCAAAAAAATTAGTAGTAGTTTATTTTTCTGCTGTAGTAGTAATAATTAAAAAGAAAACCCAAAAATAATTCCCGTTCTTCGTTTGCTTGTTGGGAGCTTTCCCGTGTAAATAGTTTATTTCTTTTCTTTTATTTGGGGGTCAGTAGGAGAAGAACATAACTAAATTGTTGAAGTGGCTCTTATATGCATTATTGTTGACTTAACCCAGAGCCCATATTGCCTTGTCTTCTCCTATTTATTGAATGCTTGCAGATTCCAGCTTAGTCCAATGCACGTGCACTCTTATTATTATTCACACCATTCGGTCGTGCAAGTGAAAGGCAATTATGATGATATATGATGGACTGACTGAGATGAGAACAGCTGGTATGAACTCGACCTCTTTTGTTTTTGTAAATATGATGAGTCCCTCGTTCTTGATTCAGCTTATTATGAATAAACATGTTTGTAATGACAATTAGAGATCATAGTTGCTTGTGCCATGCTTGATTAACTATGAGTTATAATGACTTATCTTGTATGCCAACATGCTATTGAGATGATTATGATGTGGTATGATGGGGTGGTATCCTCTTTTGAATGATTTAAGTGACTTGACTTGGCACATTTTCACGCATGTAGTTGAAACAAATCAACATAGCCTTCACGATATTTATATTCATGGTAGATTATATCCTACTCATGCTTCCATCCAATGTTTATTAATTTTAATGTGTGTATATGGCTGTTGTCGCTCTCTAGTTGGTTGCTTCCCAGTCTTTTGCCAGCCTTCACTTGTACTAAGTGGGAATACTGCTTGTGCATCCAATCCCTTAAACCCCAAAGTTATTCCAGATGAGTCCACCATACCTTCCTATATACGGTATCTACCTGCCGTTCCAAGTAAATTTGTATGTGCCAAACTCTAAACCTTCAAATAAATATTCTATTTTGTATGCTCAAATGGCTCATGTATCAACAAAGGTTGTCCTTATCTTCCGTGTTAGGCGGGTTATTCTCAAGAGGAGTGGACTCCGCTCCTCACTCACGAGAAAATGGCTGGTCACCGGGATGCCCAGTCCCATGCTTTATGCAAACTAAATCAAAATTAATTGCAAACAAAACTCCCCCTGGGACCTGATGTTTGTTGGAGGCACTCGTTGTTTCAAGCAAGCCATGGATTGATGCTTGTTGGTGGAGGGGGAGTATAAACTTTACCATTCTGTTTCGGAACTGCCTATAATGTGTTTAGCATGGAAGATATCGCCATCTCTTAGTTGTTACGTTGCCAATGAAAGTATACCGCTCAAAATACAATTTATCTCTATTTCAAAACCGAGCTCTGGCACCTCTACAAATCCCTGCTTCCCTCTGTGAAGGGCCTATCCATTTACTTTTATGTTGAGTCATCACCCTCTTATTAAAAAGCACTAGCTGGAGAGCGCAGCCGTCATTTGCATTCATCACTGTTAATTTATATTGGGTATGACTATGATTGGATCTCTTTTACCATGAATTACAATCTCTAGTCAGTCCTTGATCTTTAAAGGTGCTCCGCATTTATGTTTTGCAGTCTCAGAAAGGGCTAGCGAGATGCCATCTTGTTATATCATATTATGATTATTTTGAGAAAGTGTTGTCATCCGAGATTTATTATTATGACTTGCTAGTTGATAATGCTATTGATATGAGTAATCATGAGACCTGAGAATTATTGCACATGTGGTTAGTTATGATTTATGCTGAAAACTTGAATGCTAGCTTGACATAGTTACAACAACAAGAGCAAACAGAGTTTGTAAAAGTTTTTCTTTCTTTCTTTCAGTTTGTCAACTGAATTGCTTGAGGCCAAGCAAGGGTTTAAGCTTGGGGGAGTTGATACGTCTCTGTCGTATCTACTTTTCCAAACACTTTTGCCCTTGTTTTGGACTCTAACTTGTATGATTTGAATGGAACTAACCCGGACTGACGCTGTTTTCAGCAAAATTACCATGGTGTTGTTTTATGTGCAGAAAACAAATATTCTTGGAATGACCTGAAACTCCATGGAACATCTTAGAAAAAACAATAAAAAATCCTCGCCAAAGATGAAGACCAGGGGGCCCACACCCTTCTCACGAGGGTGGGGGGCGCCCCCCCTAGGGCGCGCCCCCCTACCTCGTGGGCCCCCTGTTGCGTCTCGGACTCCAACTCCACCTCCATATATTGAGTTTCGATGAGAAAAAAATCAAGGAGAAGAAATCATCGCGTTTTACGATACGGAGCCGCCGCGAAGCCCTAAAATCTCTCGGGAGGGCTGATCTGGAGTCCGTTCGGGGCTCCGGAGAGGGGGATTCGTCGCCGTCGTCATCATCAACCATCCTCCATCATCACCAATTTCATGATGCTCACCGCCGTGCGTGAGTAATTCCATCGTAGGCTTGCTGGACGGTGATGGGTTGGATGAGATTTATCATGTAATCGAGTTAGTTTTGTTAGGGTTTGATCCATAGTATCCATTATGTTCTGAGATTGATGTTGCTATGACTTTGCTATGCTTAATGCTTGTCACTAGGGCCCGAGTGCCATGATTTCAGATCTGAACCTATTATGTTTTCATGAATATATGTGAGTTCTTAGATCCTCTTGCAAGTCTATAGTCACCTACTATGTGTTATGATCCGGCACCCCGAATGACAATAATCGGGACCACTCCCGGTGATGACCATAGTTTGAGGAGTTCATGTATTCACTATGTGCTAATGCTTTGTTCCGGTTTTCTCTATTAAAAGGAGGCCTTAATATCCCTTAGTTTCCAATAGGACCCCGCTGCCACGGGAGGGTAGGACAAAAGATGTCATGCAAGTTCTTTTCCATAAGCACGTATGACTATATACGGAATACATGCCTACATTACATTGATGAATTGGAGCTAGTTCTGTGTCACCCTATGTTATGACTGTTACATGATGAACCGCATCCGACATAATCATCCATCACTGATCCGGTGCCTACGAGTTTTCCATATACTGGTTTACGCTTATTTACTTTTCTGCTGCTATTGTTACAATCACTACAAAATACCAAAAACATTACTTTTGCTGTCTTTACTTTTGTTGCCGCTACCACCACTATCATATTACTTTGATACTAAACACTTTGCTGCAGATACTAAGTTTCCAGGTGTGGTTGAATTGACAACTCAGCTGCTAATACTTGAGAATATTCTTTGGCTCCCCTTGTGTCGAATCAATAAATTTGGGTTGAATACTACCCTCGAAAGCTGTTGCGATCCCCTATACTTGTGGATTATCAGTGGACCGGTGCTTAGGTGTTGTTCTTACTTGAACAAGCCTCCTACTTATGATTACCCCCTCGCAAGAATCCACAACTACGAGAAAAGTATTAAGAATAAATTCTAACCATAGCATTAAACTTTTGGATCCAATCGGTCCCTTACAAATTAGCGCATAAACTAGGGTTTAAGCTTCTGTCACTCTCACAACCCATCATCTAATAACTACTCCACAATGCATTCCCTTAGGCCTAAATATGGTGAAGTGTCATGTAGTCGACATTCACATGGCACCACTATGGGAATCACAACATACATACTATCAAAATATCGAATACATATCAAGTTCACATGATTACTTGCAACAGGATTTCTCCCATGACCTCAAGAACAAAAGTAACTACTCACAAGTGATAAACATGCTCAGGATCAGAGGGGTATTAAATAGCATAATGGATCTGAACATATAATCTTCCACCAAATAAACCATATAGTAATCAACTACAAGATTTAATCAACACTACTAGTCACCCACAAGCACCAATCTATAGTTGTGGTACAAAGATTGAACACAAGAGATGAAGTAGGGTTTGAGATGAGCTGGTGATGTTGAAGATGTTGATGGAGATTGCCCTCCCCAAGATGGGAGAGTTGTTGGTGATGATGATGAGGACGATTTCCCCCTCCGGGCGAGAAGTTCCCCCGACGGAATCGCTCCGTCGAAGGGCAAAAGTGCCCCTGCCCATGTTCCACCTCGAGATGGCGGCTCTCCATCCCGAAAGTCCTCTCCTTATTTTTTCTAGGTCAAAACGACTTATATACTAGAAGATGGTCAAGGAAGGTGGGTCGAGGGGAGCACAACCCACCAGGGCGCACCTGGGCTCCCTGGCGCGCCCAGGTGGGTTGTGCCCACCTGGTGGGCCCCCTCTGGTACTTATTGGCTCCAATATTCCTCTTATATTCCATAAAAATCCCTGTAAAGTTTCAGCTCATTTGGAGTTGTGCATAATAGGTGGCCTTACGTAGCTTTCCCAGGTCCATATTTCCAGCTGTGGGAATCCTCCCTCTTTGTGTGTACCTTGCATATTATCAGAGAAAAGGCATTAGAATTACTCCAAAAAGCTTTATTGTGCATAAAAACATCATAAATAATAGTAGGAAAACATGATGCAAAATGGACATATCAACTCCCCCAAGCTTAGACCTCGCTTGTCCACAAGCGAAAACCGAAATCGAAAAACATGCCCACATGCTTAGAGAGAGAGGTGTCGATAAAAACAAAATACGGACATAGAAGCATCATGTGAATTATTATAACAACAACAAAAATTCAACAGGAAACTTTTATCATAGAACTTTTATCATGGACTTCTTATGAATAAGTAACAATTCATCACACTATCGAAGTATAAAGCATAAACTCTATTCGAAACCAACAAACTATGTTCTCAGTCAACTTTGCAACTACAATTCATCATCTTTTTAGGAAGGGTCAGGTATCGGAGCCTTTTGGCAAGTCCACATACTCAACCATCATATAGTATTCTATGATTGCTAACACTCACCGCATACACATGAGCAAAACGTCTCCTCCCAATGTATTCACCTCAAGGGTGATGTCAACAATAATAATTCATGCTACCCATATTCAAATGGACATATGTGCCTAGATCTTTCCTCACCACATGATTCTTGACAAAGGAGAAAAATAAAAAGGAATAGAGAGAGAAAAACTTTGACCCTTGCATAAAAGTAAATACATAAAGGCAAAAGATATTCCCTTCGCAGAGGGAATCAGAGGTTGCCATGCGCTTATTTGTTTGTATTCTCAACCCCTTAGTGCAAAAGAACGTCACATTGTATTGCCCCTTGTGATGGCAAACTTTATTATGCAGTCTGTTGCTTTTATTCTTCACCATCACAAGTTCGTACAACGCTCAATTTTCTCTTACACTAAATGATCTCACAATTTTAGAAGCAATTTTATTGCCTTATTGCACCAATGACAACTTACTCGAAGGATCTTGCTCAATCCCTAGGTAGGTATGATGGACTCTTGAAAGTAAGATTTGGGTTTAAGGGTTTTTGGATGCACAAGTAGTATCTCTACTTAGTGCAAAAATTTTGGCTAGCAAAGATGGGGGGCAAGCACCACATGTTGAAGGATCTATGACAATATAAGTTCTATGTGAATATAAACAAACATAAATCATTACGTTGTCTTCCTTATCCAATGTCAACAATTTTGGCATATAATATTTTGATGGGGGCTCACAATCACAAAAGATTTCTAGGATAGTGTATTTATATGTGAATCTTCTCTTCCCTTATTAATCCTTTCATGAGTTGCATCATTGATCAATGCTATGTTTGTCAATCTCTAATAAAATTTTCTACTTATACTTTTCCTTATGCGGTGTCATCACCTACCATTAGATTAGCATATGGTCTTTTTCATTTATTTCCTTTATTTTTATTGGAACATGAAAGTAAAGAAAGCAAAACTCAAACTAAACTTTATTCTATATCTCGCACACGATTACAAAGATGGATCACTAAGCAAACTCTCAAAAAGAAAGGATCGAACTAAACTTTTATTCATCTAAAGCAAAAGATAGTTGTGGATTGAACTAAGATAAGTAAGGGAAAAAGATAGTGGGGGTGATATGATACCGAGGCACCTCCCCCAAGCTTGGCGGAAGCCAAGGGGAGTGCCCATACCCAATACTCAATTTCCTTTTGGTGGTGAAGAAGGTGGCGGTGATGAAGTAGAGGTCTTTTCCTTAGGTTTCCATGGCAGAGGTCCACCATCATAAGAGGAGGAATGAGTCTCACAGGTCCTGCAACTTGCAGCCAAACTCATACCTTTAAACCTTGCCTCATATTCAAAGACTTTGTTTTGGAGATCGAAGATCTGGCTTTGGAGGAAGTTGATTTGCTCGTTGAGGGTGAAGACGATGTGCTTCATGGACTTGCCATCCACCTTGAGATCACGGGTCAGGTCCGTGATCATGAGGTGATTGGCATTGAGTCCACGCTCCATGATCCCCTTGCAACGAAAAACTTCCTGCTCCATAGCTTCAAGCCTAGCCTCCATGGTTCCCGTCCCCTTGGACCTTGCACGTTGTGGATGTGCATCACCCCCTCATGCATCTGGATGACCTGAGGGTGCTGTACCACCTCCCGCAAATATGGGTTGATGACATTCTTGAAGAACTTTTCCTTGGAGGAGCTTGAAGCGGCCATGGTAGATGGGATCTGACAGAAAACAACAAAGAAAAGAAAACAGAAGATTTCTCCATGATATGGTGGTCAATAGATTCGGGGGGGTATATAAAGATTTTTTTATCTTGGGAAACAAGAAAGTTGTAGAAAAATAGAGTCTGGAAGGTACCCGAGGTGGGCACAACCCATCTGGGCGCGCCTGGCTTGGGTGACCTTCCTGGTTGTTTCTTATTTCCCTAATTTTTTGTTATATTCCAAAACTAAAAAAAACATTTTTGCGGATTTTTCGGAGTCCGTTTACTTATCGTATCACGTACCCCCTCTTTTTCATGATTCTGGAGTGTTCCGAAAGGTCTCTTTTATGTGTTCTTCCGATGTCATAGTTTGGATAATATTACTTTCTACATTAATGGGTGTACCTTAGATATAGTGTTTTATTCATTTCCCATTAACAACCTTTGGGTTAGTACCTTTGGCATTATTTATTTTGATAGATCCAGACCGATAAACCTCCTTGATAACATAGGGTCCTTCCCATTTGGAGAGGAGTTTTCCTGCAAAGAATCTGAAACGAGATTTGTACAAAAGAACACATTCTCCAACTTTGAACTCACGCTTTTGGATTCTTTTATCATGCCATCCTTTAACTTTTTCTTTAAATAACTTGGCATTTTCATAAGCTTGGGTTCTCCATTTATCTAATGAGCTAATGTCAAATAACCTCTTTTCACCCGCAAGTTTAAAATCATAGTTGAGTTCTTTGATTTCCCAATATGCTTTATGTTCTAACTCAAGAGGCAAATGACAAGCTTTTCCATAAACCATTTTGTAGGGAGACATACCCATAGGATTTTTATATGTTGTTCTATAAGCCCAAAGTGCATCATATAATTTCTTAGACCAATTCTTCCAGGACCTATTGACAGTCTTTTGCAAAATTAATTTTATTTCTCTATTGCTAAGTTCAACTTGACCATTGGACTGAGGATGATAGGGTGATGCAATTCTATGGTTAACATCATACTTGGCAAGCATTTTACAGAAAGCACCGTGAATAAAGTGTGAACCACCATCAGTCATTAAACATCTAGGGACTCCAAACCTTGGGAAAATAACTTCCTTAAGCATTTTAATAGAGGTTTTGTGATCAACACTACTAGTTGGAATAGCTTATACCCACTTAGTAACATAATCAACGGCAACCAAAATATGTGTATACCCATTAGAGGAAGGAAAAGGTCCCATGTAATCAAATCCCCAAACATCAAATGGTCCAATAGCAAGTGAATAATTCATAGGCATTTCTTGACCCTTAACGATATTACCTATTCTTTGGCATTCATCACAAGATAATACGAACTTATGAGCATCCTTGAAAAGAGTAGGCCAATAAATCCAGATTGCAATACCTTATGAGCAGTTCTGTCTCCCGCATGATGTCCTCCATAAGCTTTGGAGTGACATTTCCGTAGGATTTGTCCCTATTCATGCCCAGGTAAAAAACGTCTAATAATACCATTTACCCCTTCTTTATAAAGATGTGGGTCATCCCAAAAGTAGTTTCTTAAATCATAAAAGAATTTTTCTTTTGTTGGTATGTAAAGCTAGGTGGTAAATATTTAGCAACAATGTAATTAGCATAGTCAGCATACCAAGGAGTGTTATGAGAAACATTTATTGCAGCTAATTGCTCATCAGGAAAACTATCATCAATAGGTAGTGGGTCATCAAGCACATTTTCAATCCTAGACAAATTATCAGCTACGGGGTTCTCTGGCCCATTTCTATTAGTGATATGTAAATCAAATTCTTGTAGCAAGAGAACCCAACGAATAAGTCTGGGTTTAGCATCTTTCTTTTCCATAACATATTTAATAGCAGCATGGTGGGTGTGAACAATTACTTTTGAATCAACAATGTAAGATCTAAATTTATCACAAGCAAACACCACTGCTAGAAATTCTTTTTCAGTAGTAGCATAATTTCTTTGAGCACTATCTAGATTTTACTAGCATAATGAATAACATTTAATTTCTTATCAAATCTTTGTCCTAGAACAACACCAACATCATAATCACTAGCATCACACATAATTTCAAAAGGCAAGTTCCAATCAGGTGGTTGAACAATAGGTGCAGAAATTAAGGCTTTCTTGGGTGTTTCGAAGGCTTCTAAACAATCATCATCAAAAACAAAAGGAACATCCTTTTGCAAAAGATTTGTAAGAGGCCTAGAAATTTTAGAAAAGTCTTTGATAAATCTCCTATAGAAACAAGCCTGACCTAGGAAACTACAAATACCTTTGATATCTTTAGGACATGGCATTTTCTCAATTGCATCAACCTTAGCTTTGTCCACTTCAATACATCTTTCAAAAAATTTATGGCCGAGGACAATACCTTCATTAACCATAAAGTGGCACTTCTCCCAATTCAAGACAAGATTTGTTTGTTCACATCTCTACAAAACTTGATCAAGATTGCTTAAACAATCATCAAAAGACTTCCCATAAATGGAGAAGTGATCCATGAAAACTTCAACAATCTTTTCAACAAAGTCAGAGAATATAGCAGTCATACATCTTTGAAAGGTAGCAGGTGCATAAGCATAAGTTCCAAAAGGACAAGTAAAAGTGGTCTTTTCTTGATAAGGTTGAGAAACAGGTATTTGTGAAAAACCAGAGTATCCATCAAGGAAGCAAAAATGTGTGTTCTTAGATAATGTTTCTAGCATTTGATCAATGAAAGGTAGAGGTTAATGATCTTTTCTAGTTGCTTTGTTTAATTTTCTAAAATCAATTACCATTCTATAGCATGTAACAATTCTTTGTGGAATAAGTTCATTCTTATCATTAGGAACAACAGTAATACCTCCTTTCTTAGGGACACAATGAACATGACTTACCCATATACTATCAGCTATAGGATAGATTATACTTGCTTCCATAAGTTTTAATATTTCCGTTCTTACCACTTCCTTCATCTTCGGATTTAACCAACGTTGGTGATCAACAACGGGTTTAGCATCAGGTTCCATATTAATTTTGTGCTGACATAGAGTGGGGCTAATGCCCTTTAAATCATCAAGAGTATATCCAATAGCAGATCGGTGCTTCCTTAGAACATTCAATAATCTTTCTACTTCATGTTCTGAAAGGTTAGCACTAATAATAACAGGATATATCTTCTTCTCATCAAAATAAGCATATTTCAAAATGTTTGGCAATTGTTTTAATTCTAACACAGGATCACCTTTAGGTGGAGGAGGGCCTCCTAGAGTTTCAATAGGCAAATTATGTTTAAGCAAAGGACGTTGTTCAAAGAAAATCTTATATATTTCATTTCTTTCATGCATATGTAAATCATTTTCATGGTCTAGCAGATATTGTTCTAGAGGATCAGTAGGAGGCACAGTAATAGAAGCAAGAACAATTATTTCATCCTTACTAGGCAATTCTTTTTCATGAAGCTTTCTACTAAACTTGGAAAAATTAAACTCATGAGACTCATCACCAAAGCTAACACCGACAGTTTGTTTCTCACAATATATTTTAGCATTAACGGTGTTCAAGAAAGGTATACCAAATAGAATGGGACAAAATTCCTCTTGTGGGGAACCAAGAACAAGAAAATCAGTAGGGTATTTTATTTTCCCACACAAGACTTCAGTATCTCTAACAATCCAAAGTGGTGTCCTGGTGTCTCTATTAGCAAGTTTAATAGTAGCATCTATTTCTTCTATTTTGGCGGGTGCTGGTACGTCTCCAATGTATCTATAATTTTTGATTGCTCCATGCTATATTATCTATTGTTTTGGATGTTTATGGGCTTTATTATACACTTTTATATCATTTTTGGGACTAACCTATTAACCCAGAGCCCAGTGCCAGTTTCTGTTTTTACCTTGTTTTAGGGTTTCGAAGAAAAGGAAAATCAAACGGAGTCCAATTGACTTGAAACTTCACGGAACTCATTTT
This sequence comes from Triticum urartu, assembly GCF_003073215.2. NCBI lineage: Eukaryota > Viridiplantae > Streptophyta > Magnoliopsida > Poales > Poaceae > Triticum > Triticum urartu. The sequence continues at coordinate 348,027,449 of NC_053027.1, read as the reverse complement.
TGGAAGGAAAGAAGCCCAGAAGACTTGAAGTGCATGTAAGGGAAGCTTCGAGGAGGCCGCGAGGTAGGGGGGTGCCCCACCCCCCTATGGCACGCCCTCCACCCTCGTGGGCCCCTCGTGGCCCCCCTGACGTACTTCTTCCGCCTATATATCTCCATATACCCTAAAACTTCCGGAGAGCACAATATATCGGGAGTTCCGCCGCCAGAAGCCTCCGTAGCCACCGAAAGCCAATCTAGACCCGTTCCGACACCCTGCCGGAGGGGGCAATCCTTCTCTGGTGGCCATCTTCATCATCCCGGTGCTCTCCATGACGAGGAGGGAGTAGTTCTCCCTCGGGGCTGAGGGTATGTACCAGTAGCTATGTGTTTGATCTCTCTCTCTCTCTCTCTCGTGTTCTTGAGGTGATACGATCTTGATGTATCGCGAGCTTTGCTATTATAGTTGGATCTTATGATGTTTTCTCCCCCCTCTACTCTCTTGTAATGAATTGAGTTTCCCCTTTGAAGTTATCTTATCGGATTGAGTCTTTAATGATTTGAGAACACTTGATGTATGTCTTGCCGTGCGTATCTGCGGTGGCAGTGGGATACCACATGATTCACTTGATGTATGTTTTGGTGATCAACTTGCGGGTTCCGCCCATGAACCTATGCATAGGGGTTGGCACACATTTTCGTCGTGATTCTCTGGTAGAAACTTTGGGGCACTCTTTGAGGTCCTATGTGTTGGTTGAATAGATGAATCTGAGATTGTGTGATGCATATCGTATAATCATACCCATGGATACTTGAGGTGACATTGGAGTATCTAGGTGACATTAGGGTTTTGGTTGATTTGTGTCTTAAGGTGTTATTCTAGTACGAACTCTAGGGCTGTTTGTGACACTTATAGGAATAGGCCAATGGCTTGATTGGAAAGAATAACTTTGAGGTGGTTTCGTACCCTACCATAATCTCTTCGTTTGTTCTCCGCTATTAGTGACTTTGGAGTGACTCTTTGTTGCATGTTGAGGGATAGTTATGTGATCCAATTATGCTATTATTGTTGAGAGGACTTGCACTAGTGAAAGTATGAACCCTTGGCCTTGTTTCAACGCATTGCAATACTGTTTACGCTCACTTTTATCATTCGTTACCTTGCTGTTTTTATATTTTCAGATTACAAATACTATTATCTACCATCCATATACCACTTGTATCACCATCTCTTCGCCGAACTAGTGCACCTATACAATTTACCATTGTATTGGGTGTGTTGGGAACACAAGAGACTCTTTGTTATTTGGTTGCAGGGTTGCTTGAGAGAGACCATCTTCATCCTATGCCTCCTACGGATTGGTAAACCTAGGTCATCCACTTGAGGGAAATTTGCTACTGTCATACAAAACTCTGCACTTGGAGGCCCAACAACGTCTACAAGAAGAAGGTTGTGTAGTAGACATCAAGCTCTTTTCTGGCACCGTTGCCGGGGAGGTTAGCGCTTGAATGTATATCTTTAGATCTTGCAATCGAGTCTTTTAGTTTCTTGTTTTATCACTAGTTTAGTTTATAAAAGAAAACTATAAAAAAATGGAATTGAGTTTGTCTCATACACTTTATCTTTTTAATATCTATCATGAGAATAAGGATTCCGATAATTGTTCTCAAGTGCTAGAAGAAGAATGCATTAGAATTTTTGGCACTAGATATTTGAATGATGAGAATGATTGCAATGTTGTTAGTATGAATTCCTTGAATATCCATGATACAAATGATATGCAAAGCCACAAGCTTGGGGAAGCTATGTTTGATGAAGATGATATTTTTTGTCCCCCAAGTTTTGATGTGCAAATTTATTATGATGAGAGCATGCCTCCTATCTATGATGATTATTGTGATGAAACGTATGCTTTAAAGAATAATGATAACCATGAAACTTGTCATCTTGATCTTAATTTTCAATCACATGATAGTTATTTTGTTGAGTTTCCTCCCACTATTATTCATGAGAAGAAATTTGCTTATGTGGAGAGTAATAAAATTTCTATGCTTGTAGATCATGAAAAGAATGCTTTAGGTGCTGGTTATATTGTTGAATTCATTCATGATGCTACTGAAAATTATTATGAGGGAGGAAAATATGCTTGTAGGAATTGCAATAATATCAAGTTTCCTCTCTATGTGCTTAAAGTTTTGAAGCTATGCTTGTTTCACCTTCCTATGCAAGTTGATTCTTGTTCCCACAAGTTTTTTGCTCACAAAATCCCTATGTATAGGAAGTGGGTTAGACTTAAATGTGCTAGTCATATTCTTAAAGATGCTCTCTTTATGTTTCAATTCTTATCTTTTATGTCAGCATCTATGAAATCATCATGCCTAGCTAGGGGCGTTAAACGATAGCGCTTGTTGGGAGGCAACCCAATTTTATTTTGTTACTTGCTTTTTGTTCCTGTTTAGTAATAAATAATTCATCTAACCTCTGTTTATAGGTGGTTTTATGCTTTTAGTTAGTGTTTGTGCCAAGTAGAACCTTTGGGAAGACTTGGGGGAAGTCTTGTTGATCATACTGTCGAAAACAGAAACTTTAGCGCTCACGAGAATTGCTGCCATTTTTATTTGGAGAGTTATATTTAGTTAATTCTTTTTGAATATGATTAATAGATAAATTTCTCAAGTCCTGTAATTTATTTGAGAATTTTATGAGTTCCATAAGTATACGTTTGATCCAGATTACTACAGACTATTCTGTTTTTGACAGATTCTGTTTTTCGTGTGTTGTTTGCTTATTTTAATGAATATATAGCTAGTAAAAGAGTTTATAAACTATAGAGAATTTGGAATACAGTAGGTTCAACACCAATATAAATAAAGTATGAGTTCATTACAGTACCTTGAAGTGGTGATTTATTTTCTTATACTAACGGAGCTTACGTGTTTTCTGTTAAGTTTTGTGTTATGAATTTTTCAAGTTTTGGGTAAGGATTCGATGGACTATGGAATAAGGAGTGGCAAGAGCCTAAGCTTGGTGATTCCCAAGGCACCCCAAGGTAATATTGAATGATAGACAAGAGCCTAAGCTTGGGGATGCCCCGGAAGGCATCCCCTCTTTTGTCTACTTCCATCGGTAACTTTACTTGGAGCTATATTTTTATTTACCACATGATATGTTTTTTGCTTGGAGTGTAAATTTATTTTGTTAGGATTTGCTTTTTGTTATTTAGGACAATTTTTTGCATCTTTTATTTCAATAAAAGTGGCATTGATAGCCTTTACAATGCCTATTTTACAAGTCTTCATGTTGCTGTTTGAAAACAGAAAGTTTACCGCTGTTGCAATAATTCGCTAGAAAATTCAGAATGTGATAAAATGTTGAAACATTTTGCATATTAAGCTCTGATAAATTTAATACAGTGGTAATTTTCTTTCATAATTTTTTGAGTTAGGTAAGTATGGATTTAGCTGCATTCTTTACAGACTGTCCTGTTTAGGCAGATTGCTGTTATGCTTGCATTGTTTGCATATGTTTGTTTCCTTAATGATTCTATTTGAGGATAGGACTATTAAATATGCAGAGGCATTTAGTATGCAATGTTGAATAATAATTTTAGTGATTTTCTACAGTAGAGTATGATAAGGTTTTGGCAATGGTTTATACTAACTCATCTCACGAATCCTTGTTGAGTTTTGTGTGGATGAAGCTTTTGAGATTTAGGGAGACCGTGATATGAGAGGAATTAAGGAGACACAAAAGCTCAAGCTTATGGATGCTCAAGGCATCTCAAGATAATATTTCAATAAGTCTCAAGCATCTAAGCTTGGGGATGCCCCGGTTGGCATCCCACCTTTCTTCTTCAACAACTATCGGTTAGTTTCGGTTGATCCTAAGTTTTTGCTTCTTCACATGATGTTTACCTTTCTTAGAATATCATTTTATTTTTCTTTGCTTTCTGTTTGAATGAAATACCAAGATCTGAAATTCTTAAATGTTAGAGAGTCTTCAAATAGTTGCATAATTATTCGACTACTCATTGATCTTCACTTATATCTTTCGGAGTAGTTTGTCATTTGCTCTAGTGCTTCACTTATATCCTTTTAGAGCATGGTGGTAGTTTTATTTTGAAGAAATAGATGAACTCTCATGCTTCACTTATATTATTTTGAGAGTCTTAAATAGCATGGTAATTTTCTTAAAATCCTAATATGCTTGGTATGCAAGATTAATAATAAAATTCTCTTATGAGTGTGTTGAATACTATGAGAAGTTTGATACTTGATAATTGTTTTGAGATATGGAGATGGTGATATTAGAGTCATGCTAGTTGAGTGGTTATGAATTTGAGAAATACTTGTGTTGAAGTTTGTGATTCCCGTAGCATGCACGTATGGTGAACCGTTATGTGATGAAGTCGGAGCATGATTTATTTATTGATTGTCTTCCTTATGAGTGGCGGTCAGGGACGAGCGATGGTCTTTTCCTACCAATCTATCCCCCTAGGAGCATGCGCGTAATACTTTGCTTCGATAACTTGTAGATTTTTGCAATAAGTATATGAGTTCTTTATGACTAAAGTTGAGTCCATGGATTATACGCACTCTCACCCTTCCACCTTTGCTAGCCTCTCTAATACCGCACAACTTTCGCCGGTACCATAAACCCACCGTATACCTTCCTCAAAACAGCCACCATACCTACCTATTATGGCATTTCCATAGCCATTCTGAGATATATTGCCATGCAAATTTCCACCGTTCCGTTTACTATGACATGCTCCATCATTGTCATATTTCTTTGCATGATCATGTAGTTGACATCGTATTTGTGGCAAAGCCACCGTTCAAAATTCTTCCATACATGTCACTCTTGAGTCATTGCACATCCCGATACACCGCCGGAGGCATTCATATAGAGTCATATCTTGTTCTAAGTATCGAGTTGTAATTCTTGAGTTGTAAGTAAATAAAAGTGTGATGATCATCATTATTAGAGCATTGTCCCAGTGAGGAAAGGATGATGGAGACCATGATTCCCCCACAAGTTGGGATGAGACTCCGGATGAAAATAAATGAATAAAATAGGCCAAAGACGCCCGAATAAAAAAAGAGAAAAAAAGTGGCCATAAAAAAAGAGAAGGCCCAAATAAAAAAATAAAATAAAATAATGAGAGAAAAAGAGAGAAGGGGCAATGCTACTATCCTTTTACCACACTTGTGCTTCAAAGTAGCACCATGATCTTCATGATAGAGAGTCTCCTATGTTGTCACTTTCATATACTAGTGGGAATCTTTTATTATAGAACTTGGCTTGTATATTCCAATGACGGGCTTCCTCAAAATGCCCTAGGTCTTCGTGAGCAAGCAAGTTGGATGCACACCCACTTAGTTTCTTTTTGAGCTTTCATACACTTATAGCTCTAGTGCATCCGTTTCATGGCAATCCCTACTCACTCACATTGATATCTATTGATGGGCATCTCCATAGCCCGTTGATACGCCTAGTTGATGTGAGACTATCTTCTCCTTTTTGTCTTCTCCACAACCACCATTCTATTCCACCTATAGTGCTATGTCCATGGCTCACGCTCATATATTCCGTGAAGATTGAAAAAGTTTGAGAACATCAAAAGTATGAAACAATTGCTTGGCTTGTCATCGGGGTTGTGCATGATTTAAATATTTTGTGTGGTGAAGATGGAGCATAGCCAGACTATATGATTTTGTAGGGATAACTTTCTTTGGCCATGTTATTTTGAGAAGACATGATTGCTTTGTTAGTATGCTTGAAGTATTATTGTTTTTATGTCAATATTAAACTTTGGTCTTGAATCTTTCGGATCTGAATATTCATGCCACAATTAAGAAGAATTACATTGAAATTATGCCAAGTAGCACTCCGCATCAAAAATTCTGTTTTTATCATTTACCTACTCGAGGACGAGCAGGAATTAAGCTTGGGGATGCTGATATGTCTCCAACGTATCTATAATTTTTGATTGCTCCATGCTATATTATCTACTGTTTTGGATGTTTATGGGCTTTATTATACACTTTTATATCATTTTTGGGACTAACCTATTAACCTAGAGCCCAGTGCCAGTTCCTGTTTTTACCTTGTTTTAGGGTTTCGAATAGAAGGAAAATAAAACGGAGTCCAATTGACCTGAAACTTCACGAAACTCATTTTTGGAAGGAAAGAAGCCCAGAAGACTTGAAGTGCACGTAAGGGAAGCTTCAAGGAGGCCATGAGGTAGGGGGCGCGCCCTCCACCCTCGTGGGCCCCTCGTGGCCCCCCTGACGTACTTCTTCCGCCTATATATCTCCATATACCCTAAAACTTCCGGAGAGCACAATAGATCGGGAGTTCCGCCGCCAGAAGCCTCCGTAGCCACCAAAAGCCAATCTAGACCCGTTCCGGCACCCTGCCGGAGGGGGAAATCCTTCTCTGGTGGCCATCTTCATCATCCCGGTGCTCTCCATGACGAGGAGGGAGTAGTTCTCCCTCGGGGCTGAGGGTATGTACCAGTAGCTATGTGTTTGATCTCTCTCTCTCTCTCTCTCGTGTTCTTGAGGTGATACGATCTTGATGTATCGCGAGCTTTGCTATTATAGTTGGATCTTATGATGTTTTCTCCCCCCTCTACTCTCTTGTAATGAATTGAGTTTCCCCTTTGAGGTTATCTTATCGGATTGAGTCTTTAAAGATTTGAGAACACTTGATGTATGTCTTGCCGTGCGTATCTGTGGTGACAATGGGATACCACGTGATTCACTTGATGTATGTTTTGGTGATCAACTTGCGGGTTCCGCCCATGAACCTATGCATAGGGTTTGGCACACATTTTCGTTGTGATTCTCCGGTAGAAACTTTGGGGCACTCTTTGAGGTCCTATGTGTTGGTTGAATAGATGAATCTGAGATTGTGTGATGCATATCATATAATCATACCCACGGATACTTGAGGTGACATTGGAGTATCTAGGTGACATTATGGTTTTGGTTGATTTGTGTCTTAAGGTGTTATTCTAGTACGAACTCTAGGGCTGTTTGTGACACTTATAGGAATAGCCCAACGGATTGATTGGAAAGAATAACTTTGAAGTGGTTTCGTACCCTACCATAATCTCTTCGTTCGGTCTCCGCTATTAGTGACTTTGGAGTGACTCTTTTTTGCATGTTGAGGGATAGTTATGTGATCCAATTATGCTATTATTGTTGAGAGGACTTGCACTGGTGAAAGTATGAACCCTAGGCCTTGTTTCAACGCATTGCAATACTGTTTACGCTCACTTTTATCATTCGTTACCTTGCTGTTTTTATATTTTCAGATTACAAAAATTATTATCTACCATCCATATACCACTTGTATCACCATCTCTTCGCCGAACAAGTGCACCTATACAATTTACCATTGTATTGCGTGTGTTGGGGACACAACAGACTCTTTGTTATTTGGTTGCAGGGTTGCTTGAGAGAGACCATCTTCATCCTACACCTCCTACGGGTCGATAAACCTTAGGTCATCCACTTGAGGGAAATTTGCTACTGTCCTACAAATCTCTGCACTTGGAGGCCCAACAACGTCTACAAGAAGAAGGTTGTGTAGTAGACATCAGGTGCTATGTCATTCATAATTTCTTGATATAAGGTAAAGGGAATAGCACTCATGCTAGCACCTATGTCACATAAACCATGATAACAATAATCTCCTATTTTAACTAAGACAACAGGCATGCCAACAACGGGTCTATGTTTTCCTCTTTATTAGGTTTGTCAATTTTAGTAGCTTCATTACAAAAGTAAAATAGCATGCCCATCCATATTTTCTTCCAGGAGATCCTTAACCATAGCAACACTAGGTTCTACTTTGATTTGTTACTCAGGTTTAGATGTTCTAATATAACTTTTGTTATCCATAGTTGAAACTTTAGCATGTTGCTTTATCCTAACAGGGAAAGGTGGTTTCTCAACATAAGCAGTAGGAACAACTAGATAAACATTATAAATAATAGTTTCCTCTTTAGCCAGTACCAGTTCTTTAATTTCTTCTTTTATTAGGTGGGTGATATTTAAACCACTTCTCCTTAGGGAGATCAACATGAGTAGCAAATGATTCCCAAAAGGAGGCTACTATCTCAGAGTCAAGTCCATATTTAGTGCTAATCTTTTGAAAAGCATCAGTATTTGTGACGCCCTCGATTCAATCGTACACTAATCATACACGCAAATGTGTACGATCAAGATCAAGGACTCACGGGAAGATATCACAACACAACTGTAGACACAAATTAAAATAATACAAGCTTTATATTACAAGCCATGGGCCTCGAGGGCTCGAATACATAAGCTCGAATACACAAGAGTTAGCAGAAGCAACAATATCTGAGTACAGACATAAGTTAAACAAGTTTGCCTTAAGAAGGCTAGCACAAAAGCAACAACGATCAAAAATGCAAGGCCTCCTGTCTGGGAGCCTCCTAACTACTCCAAGTCGTCAGCGGTCTTCATGTAGTAGTAGGCATCCTCCGGGTAGTAGTAGTCATCAGTGACGTCGTCTGGCTCCTGGGATCCGTCATCTGGTCGCAACAATCGGGTATGGGGGAAAAGAAGTAGCAAAGCAACCGTGAGTACTCATCCAAAGTACTCGCAAGACTTACATCAGATCTAAACTAAGTATGCATCTGTATCAAAGGAATGGGTTGTATCTGTGGACTAAACTGTAGAATGCCAGAAGGGAAGGGGAAAGCCTAGCCTATCGAAGACTAGCATCTTCTGGAAACCACCATCTTGCAGCAATAGGAGGGAGTAGAGTAACATAAAGTAAAGTAGCAGTAGTGTTATCAACCTCCGCCAGAGATCCTTTCTCGACTCCCTACGAGAAAGGAATCCCAGAGCCATACTATCCAGTTGTCATCTCATAACCAAGTCTCATCTCCATGTCTCATCTCAAGTATCCAGTTCTAGTTGTATCGATCGGGATACAACTCCAAGTGTCCGTTACCGTAGGACAGGCTATCGATAGATGTTTTCTTCCCTGCAGGGGTGCACCAACTTACCCACCACGCCCGATTAACTCCGGCCGGACACACTTTCCTGGGTCATGCCCGGCCTCGGCCAAACAATACGCCGCAACCCGACCTAGGCTTAATAGAGAGGCCAGCACGCCAGACTAAACCTATGCCCCCAGGGGTCATGGGCCATCTCCCCGGGAACTCCTGCACGTTGCGTGGGTTGCCGGTGAGCAGACCAAGCTACCTCCTTCAACAAGGCAGGTGCTTACGCAGTCCAACCTGGCGCGCGCCGCTCAGTCGCTGACGTCTACTAAGCTTCGGCTGATGCATACGACGCAGAACGCCCATACTATGCCCACGTGATGGTTAGTGCTATTAGGCCAGAGGCCCCTTGGATCAAATATCCAAACCGTAGTGGATTAGGAGCACGCGGTAACGAGCAGAGACTCACGATCAATGTGACCCCGTCGCCCCGTCTCGAGTACTTGCGGCAAGGGCTAAGAATGCCCGGCCACGCCTCGTAAGTATCTCGCAGGCACCTTCCAGATCAACCCGACTCCACATCACTCGCAATTAAGCTCGCGCGGGTACCACTCAGGGTTGACCCGTCTTTAGTAACATGGTTCAGTGCAAAGTCATAGTAACCATAGTAACTGTGTGTCTAACACCAAAGGGGAAACCCGAGGAATCACCCCCGATGAATTCCACTAGATGTAATCATCAAGGTGAACGTAAGAGGAACCACCCTCGAGGTTCACACCTGAGGGGTTGCACGACAGAGTCGTATCGGAAGTGGTTAAGGAGGAAATCACCCTCGATGACCACGACCGAATAGCTACTCTACAGAGATCTCATCAGGAGTGATGTATGAGGTTCCACCCTCGGCACTCGATGGTAACGCTGCAGAGTCGAGCAACAAAGGGGCGTGATGTGACGTGACGTGTCGAGGCCTGGTCTTCGATCCTGTTGATCGGGTCTTCTGATAATCCAGCGGGGCAGTCGGGTCAAGTGGGCGGGGGTCACTGATGGGTCTCTAACCAACCTATACTAACCAGTTTAGGATAAGCAGGTAGGTAACAATAGAAGGTTACAATAAACAGGCTATGCATCAGAATAGGAGACAATAATAACAGTAGCAAAAACTAATGCAAGCATGAGAGAATGGAATGGGCGATATCGGGATGATCAAAGGGGGGGCTTGCCTGGTTGCTCTGGCAAGAAGGGGTCGTCGTCGACGTAGTCGATCACAGGTGCGGCTTCGGTCTCGGGGTCTACCGGAGAGAAGAGGGGGAAGAAATAGTAAATATAAAGCAAGCATAGCATCACAAAGCATAACATGGCAATAAGCTGTGCCGGGAGTTACCTAACGTATGGCTACACGATATAGGTGAAGGGGGGATTCAACCGAGAATGTTTTCCCGGTTCCGGACCTGTGTCAAACAGATGACCGGAGGGGGAATGTCCCATGTTCAGCATGCTAGGGGCATGTGACAGATGAACGGACCGCGCATTCGGGTTCATTGGATTTTTCTGAGCAACTTTCATATAGAAAACATTTTCATCCGAGCTACGGTTTATTTTCCATGAATTTCTAAAGATTTAAACATTTTTTGGAATTATTAATATTAACATAAATGGGATATGACATCAGCATGATGTAGAGGTGATGTCAGCAGTCAACAGGACGGTTGACTGGGGTCAAACCTGACCTATGGGTCCAGTGGGACCCACATGTCAGCCTCTGTTAGCTCAACAATGGGTTAAACTAACTAACAGGGTTAGTTAGGGATGTGGGCCCCACTGGTCAGTGACTAATTAGTGATTAAAACTATTTAACAAATTAATTAACAATTTATTTATTTATAAAACATGTTAATTAGTGTGGGACCCACATTTCAGTGGCACTGGGCTGCCCAGTCAGCACATTGACTTGGTCAACCCAGTCAAGGGGCCTGCGGGGCCAGCTGGCAGTGACCCAGGGGTGGCCCCAGGTGTGCCACGTCAGCGGTCGGCGCCGGAGTTGTGCCGGCGAGCTCTCCGCGGCGGCGAGTTCACCGGAGAGGCTCGGATTTTTGCTACAGAGCGCCAAATCACGTGTTTTCACCTGCGTCCGAACGCTGACGCTGCCGCGCGTCGAGTGGTGCCACTGGACCGACCGGAGATGGCCGGAACAGGGAGCTGCAAGGTCGCCGGCGTCGGTGGTCTACGGTAGCTCGGCGAAAACGAAGAACTAGCGCGCGCACAAATGATCTAAAGCACCAGGCCGCACCGCTGGAGTGCCCCGAGCACGATGGTGTGCTCGAACGGTCATGGCATCGAAGGAAGCGACGACGATGAGCAGCACGGCGGAGCTGCGTTCGGTCGTCCACGGCGGTGACATTATGCGTGACAAAACGAGGGGGAGGCAGGGGGAGGACATCTGGTGCTCACCATGCGGGCGCAAGGAGGCCCCGTGAGTGAACGGGAACGCAGAGGGAGGCCGCGGTCGACGGGAATCACCGGCGGCCGAGGCGGAAGGGGACGAGATGGATCCAGCGCTGTGGTGCCTCCCGGCTCCAACGGTAGGCACCGGTCGACGTGGAAGACGGCGGCGAAGACGTTGGGCACGGTGGCGAGGCGAGGCGGTGGCGGTGGCCAACGGCGGCCGAAGCGAAAGGGGAACGCATCGATGGCAACGGAGGAGGGCCTCCCGGCTCGTTCCAGCGGGCGAAGGCGAAGCAGTCGATGTCGGGGAGGCCGGTGGACTCGTCGGAGAGGAGCGGGGGTGGCGCTCGCCGTGGTGCTGCGAGGTGGAGGGCGGCGATGGCGCTCGAGCGAGGGAAGGTAGGCAGAGCGAGCGAGGTGGAGATGGGGGAGGAGAGGCGCAAGTGGGGGAGTGGGAGTGGCAGTAGGTGGGGAGGAGGCCAGTAGTCGAGGGGGGGCTCGACCTTATCCTCTCGTAGGGCGACGCCGACGAGGTGGTGCGGGGCCGACCGTGGGCGGGAGCGCCCTGTAGCGGCCGAGTCCGAGGAACAAGAAGGAGGGGGAGGCGACCGGTGTAGGGAGTTGGGCCGTGGGGGGGGGGGGGGGGGGGGGGGGGGGGGGGGGGGGGGGGGGGGGGGTGGGGGGGGTGGTTGGGGGGGGGGTGGGCCGAGGCCCAGGGGGAGTCAGGGGCCTTTCTCCTTTCTTTTTCTTTTTGTTTTTTTGCAGCGTTTGCATTTTATTTTAGTCACTAATGACTTTGCAAAATTATGCCACTGGCCAAAACAACTTCAAAGAATTATTGTGCACTGCCACAAAAATATTGTAAGACTTTTGAAAAAGTTTGCCAATTTTATAAATTAAAAAGGCATTTAATTTATTGCTTAGGTCACTGTTTTAAGTAGTTTAGGCCACTCAAACCCTTTGCAAAAATGTTGGTTCACCACCAATATTAGTTGTGGATTATTTGGTACATGATGAACATTTTAGTTTTCATGTTTGGCAAATTTGAATTTTTGACTTTAATGTGAAATTGAGATTTGGACTGGAATAGAATCAAAGTGAGTAGCAACAGTAACAATGATGACAAGGCATCATTAGAAGGGATTACTGTAGCATGATTCTTGGGGTGTTACAATATTCATAAAAGATTTAACACAATCATACTTAAGCTTAATACCCGAATCTTTACCTTCTTTGAGTTCCCAATCTTCAGAGTTGCATTTAATTCTTTCTAAGAGATCCCACCGAAATTCAATAGTCTTCTTCATAAAAGAGCCAGTACAAGAAGTATCGAGCATGGATTGATCATCACGAGAAAGCCGAGCATAAATTTTTTGAATAATAATTTCTTTTGAGAACACATGATTCGGGCATGAATATAACATTAAATTAAGGCTCCCCCAACCTAGAGTGATACTTTCTCCTTCACGAGGCCAAAAATTATACATGTAATTCCGATCACGATGAACTAGATGCATAGGATTAAATTTTTGGTGAAACTCCAATTTCAATCGATTCCAATTCCAAGATCCTATACCATGTCAATGCTTTTCCCTTCAAAGATAAAGGGAAAACCTTCTTCTTAACATCATCTCCGGGTAAACCTGCAAGCTTAAACAATTCGCAAATTTCTTCCACATATATCAAGTGCATATCAGGATGTTCGCTTCCATCTCCTACATAAGGATTAGCTAGCAGTTGATCTATCATACCCGTAGGGATTTCATATTCAATATTTTCAGTAGGTGCAGTAGGTTGAGAGGTAGAAAATTGTGGTTCCGGTCGAGGTGAAGATACCCCAAACAAACCCCTCAAAGGATTGTTTTTAATAGTAACAAGTGACAATAAATTTCAGGACGTGGTAATAATTTTTCCTTACCAATTTCCACTTACCAAGAGCGCTTCACTCCCTGACAATGGCGCCAGAAAATAACCTTGATGGCCCACAAGTATAGGGGATCAATTGTAGCCTTTTCAATAAGAGTGTCGAACCCAACAAGGAGCATAAGGAAATGACAAGTAGTTTTCAGCAAGGTAATGTCCGCAAGTGCTGAAATTGTAAGTAACATAGTAGTTTGATAGCAAGATAATTTGTAACGAGCAAGTAAAAATAGTAGTAGCAAAAGTGCAGCAAGGTAGCCCAATCCTTTTGAGGCAAAGGACAGGCCAAACGGTCTCTTATACTAAGCAAACTGTTCCTGAGGGTACATGGAAATTTCATCTAGTCACTTTCATCATGTTGATTCAATTAATGTTCTGTAACATCCCAATTTTCAGTTTGGATGTTTATAAATAGATCATTCATATGCATCCATGATTTATGCATTTTTGCCTCCATTTGTTTTATTTGATTTTTGATCCAAGGAACTTTGAGCAACTCAAGGACCAAAAGAGAGAGTTGGAAGTTTCCCTAAAAAACCAATTTTGAATTTTTTTCGAAGTTGGGAGATTGGATCAAATTTGGTTTCCCCAAAATTCATTTCAATTATATCAAAAATAAAATAAGGAGAGAAGATAAAATGACTTCTTCAAAAATAAAAAGAAAATGTTGGAAATTCAATTTGGCACCAAAATATATTTGTTGGGTTTTATTTGCACTTTATTTTATTAGTTTAGCAAAAAAATTATTTTTTTTAACTTGCATTTTAGGACAGATAGAAGTTCACTAGGTCATATATAAGACCATATATCTATGTGAATTTTCTGAGATTTTTAGGCTAAATTTTATTTGTATATTCGGTGTTTCTTTGCTACTGTAAAAAACATTTTAAAAACGTGGGCAGCCAAGGCCCAAGGAAGGCCCAGCCTTCTTCACGACAGGAGGTCGTCTTCAACCTCCTGTACGAGAGCAGGAAGCACGTACGTAGCACTCCCACCCAACGCCCCACCCCCTCCCCTCCTCTCCCTCGCTCCAAAACCGCTCTGAATCGGTTCCCCTCGCCTCCCTCTATCTTTTCCCCTTCACTAGTGCGCCTTAATTCCTCCTCTAATGGCCATTAGAAGCCCAAGTAACAGTCACCATTAACATCATAAAGTTGGCAACGCTCAGCTCATCTCCAGACCTCCCCAAGCCCTGTATAAAGCACCCCTGGGAGCCCCTCTCACCCCTCGTCTGAAGCCCTCTCCTTCTGGAGTTTTTCTCTCTCTCGAACCTCTCCAATTGCTCGCCGGAGTTCGTGTATTCCGGCGACCTCTCACCGCGTGTACAGGAAACATTCTACAACCACAAGTTGTTCAAGTGGTTCACCTCATCATCCTCTACACCGTCCCGCACGCATCCTTCGCCGAAGCACCCCGGATCCACCATCTTCCTCATCTCCGGCGACTAGTCAAGTGAGCACTCAGCCAACCAATCATAAAGTGCCACTTGGCATCTGGCCGAATTTATTTCTCTTTTTCCAGTATTTTTCCAATCTCAGATTCTATATCAATTCTTGGTTCTAGTATATCTTTTAGTCTATAGATCCGATTTAGTTGATTCTTTTTCCTACCGCTTCATAAAAATATCCTCTATCCAGAGAACCAAACGAAAAATATTTTTGAAAATTTTAAATTTTGAATTCAAATAGATCTGAATTCAAACTTCGTTAGGCCATAACTCGAGTTTCGTAACTCCGTTTTAGGTGATTCTTTTTGCAAATCGAAGCTCGTGACGTGTACTTTCTGTTAAACCCAAACACACGTATTTTTGCTACTATAAAAATTACGTTCTGTTCAGAAACTTTATTTGGTTGTTTTTGAAGTTTTCCGAAGTCCTCTCTTTGTTTTCTTTTTGATTCTTTGCTTGTATGCTTATGTATGTTATTGCTTGCTTACGCTAGATCATCCGGAGTGTGAGGATTGCTACTACGAATCTTTGGAGTTCAACGATCGTCAGCAAGGCAAGTTCACACTTTGATCATAATTTTCAATACCCAGTTTTTACTATGCATTAGTTTCACCCTCAAAGATTGCATGAGTAGGATTGGGAACATGTGGTTATGCTTTGTAGTTCATGTGGTAGGAACCTATGACTTTTGATCACCCCGGGAATATTCGTTATATCATATACTGCTTAGCCATGCTCATAGATGGGGATTGGTATGTGTGATTCATGCAAGTTGTGAGAGATAATAATTTTGGGACAACATAAGGTGGCAACTTTAATACACATCTGGGTGGATTGTTTGGGGCACCTGGAGAAACCAGTGCTTGCCCAAGGGGAATCCCGGAGTACCCGTGAGATTACCCTAGGTCAGCCACCCAGGCTCAAAGGGATCATAAGATATTTCATGCCTAGAAACTTCCGTGTGCAGCCACAAGCCATTATGGGCTCTGGCATAGTTGAGTAAGTTGTGTGACCTCTTTCCGTGGTAGACTAGCTGATGTAGGGGAAAGTAGGTGTACCGGTCTACCCAGGGTTAAGGGAAAACTCTTCTGAAAGGCTATGTCTCGATCTTCCGATCATGCAGGCGGTTGAGTCTTGTGGGGAAAAGTGCGCAAACCTCTGCAGAGTGTACAAACTAATCATGATTAGCCGTGTCCCCGGTTACGGACATCTTGAGTATGTAGAAGTGAATTATTGGTTGATCTCATCACTCTTTTTAATGAAATTATTGGGTTACTAATAACTTGGGAATTTTGGGATTGAGTTGGAGGAACCTTCTCAATAATGGCATTTTAATTTAGTAGTAAATAAAAAAATTATTCCTTTGTTGTAGGGTAAAATTGGCTTTATGCAAAAATAAAACTTAGAGCCTCCACCAGCTAAATTTTCATATAGAGATAGTCTTTTCATTTATTATTGTTCTATGGTGTGAAATTGCCAGCATATTCCATGTGCTGACCTACATGGCTGCAACGTCTCATGTTGCAGACTTTTCCCACGAGGATTAAAGGTGCGATAGGTCGTTGTTCTGCACTCAGTTTGCCATGGAGTTGGATGGACTCATTTACCTTCAATGCTTCTGTAGTTATTTTTATTGAGATGGCCTTTGGCCATATTATTGTAATAAATACTCTTTTGAGAACTTCAATGTAATAAAGTGTGAATGAACTCTGTTATAATTCCTCGAGTATTGTGTGTGTCAGCATACCGATCCAGGGATGACACTTAAGCACAGAGACTTTGATCCATTTTGGGTCAGGTCGCTACAATATGGTATCAGAGCACACCCTGACTGTAGGACGCGACCACTAGAAAATGGAAAGCCATAGGAAGAAAACTCTATTTTATGACTTCCTTAAATATCTGTTGGTCTATACTCTTCTCTATTCATTTCTATCTCTTCTCTACTTCAATAAAATAGTTGTTGAACCCCATCACCAAGTTGCTTAGCCCGATGAGACCATGACCTATGAAGACATCATTGACGAAGAAGAAGAAGCTAGAGTTGACTTTGATTTGAGAAGATTTAGTTCAGACCACCACTACCAAGTTGAGTCCAACGAATGATTGCGGTAGTATGAAGAGATCATATCTCTTGTGGATATGACCTTACCTGTAGGTTTTTGCTTGTGTGGTGTGATCTGTGTGAATTGCTTGATTTGAAATTTTCTTGCTATCATAAGCATATGGGTAGTGATTTCTCTCATTAGGCCCTTATTCTATTCTAATTTCTCATCCACTCTAAACCTAACAGATGCCTCCAAGACGTGACCCAGAATTCCCACCAGAACTTACCCAGTTGATCCAGAACCAGAATGCCCTCATGCAACTACTCATCCAGAATCAGAACCAGAACAACAACAACCCACCGCCACCACCCCCGGTTGACAACCTTACCCGTTTCCTGAGGTTGAACCCACCACTGTTCTCTAGCAGCACGGAGCCGATTGTTGCAGATGACTGGCTTCGCAAGATCGGAACAGAGCTGACCACCGCAGGATGCACTGACACTGAGAAGGTGCGCTTTGCCGCGCATCAACTGGATGGACCAGCAGCTTCGTGGTGGGAGAATTACACCACCACATTCCCATAGCCAATGTGACTTGGGATCAGTTCCAGCAGGTGTTCCGTACCACACATGTTTCAGCCAGAGCTATGAGTCTGAAGAAGCGTGAGTTCCGCAACTTTCGCCAAGGAAATCGTTCTGTTGGTGATTATGTGGAGGAATTCAGCAAGTTATCCAGGTATGCTCCCAGAGACGTGGCTGATGATGCCGCTAAGCAGGAGAAATTTCTGGAGGGACTAAACAATGATTTGGGACTTCAATTGACCGTGGCTACCTTTAACAATTATCAAGAGTTGGTCGACAAGGCTCTCATTCTGGAAGGCAAGCAGCAGCAGGTGGATAATCACAAGAGGAAGTACGGACAGGGAAAGTACAACTCTAGAGTTCAGCAGAAGGATTCGTGAGGATGAACATGGAACCTTATGGTTTGAGCATCGTATTTACGTGCCAAATGACCCAGAGATCAGGAAATTGATTCTTCAAGAGGCTCATGATTCGCCTTATTCAATACACCCGGGCAACACCAAGATGTATTTGGACTTGAAGGAAAGTTTCTGGTGGACAGGTATGAAGAAGGATATTGCCGGGTATGTCGCAGTATGTGACGTATATCAGAGGGTTAAAGCAGAGCACCAGAAACAAGCAGGATTACTTCAGCCTTTGCCGATACCAGATTGGAAGTGGGACAAGCTTGGCATGGACTTCATTACAGGATTACCCAGGACCCGATCAGGCTATGATTCTATTTGGGTAGTGGTTGATCGCTTGACTAAGGTAGCTCACTTCATCCCCATGAAAACCACATATACAAGTACTAAGTTGGCCAAGATATACATGACCAGGATCGTATGTCTGCATGGAGTTCCGAGGACCATCGTATCAGATAGAGGAACACAATTTACCTCAAAGTTTTGGCATCAATTACAAGAAACTTTGGGTACCAGGCTGGAGTTCAGTACAGCTTTTCATCCGGAGACAGATGGGCAGACCGAGAGAGTCAATCAGATTCCGGAGGACATGTTGAGAGCTTGTGCGCTGGATTGTGGATCTAGTTGGGATGATAATTTGCCTTACGCAGAATTCTCATATAACAACAGCTATCAAGCTAGTTTGAAAATGGCCCCTTTCGAAGCTTTGTACGGAAGGAGGTGCAGGACACCATTGATGTGGGATGAAGTTGGAGACCGTAAATTATTCGGACCAGATTTAATTAGAGATTCAGAGGAGAACGTCAAGCTGATCTGCGACAGACTCAAGGCAGCCCAATCCAGATAGAAGAGTTATGCCGATATTAAACGCAAGGAGGTAACCTATGAAGTCAGAGATAGAGCATATCTGCGTGTGTCGCCACTTCGAGGAGTTAAACGATTTGGAGTCAAAGGAAAGTTAGCACCACGGTTTGTGGGGTCGTACAGAGTTTTAGAGCGCATGGGTGAAGTTGCCTACAAGTTGGAATTACCAGAAGCCTTGTCAGGAGTTCATGATGTGTTTCACGTTTCCCAGTTGAAGAAGTGCCATGCGGAGATGGCCGATATTCCTTTGAGAGATACAGTGCCACTTGAGGACATACAGTTGGATAGTGATCTAACCTATGAGGAGAAGCCCATCAAGATTCTCGAAACTGCAAGCAGGGTTACCCGCAGCAAGGTCATCAAGTTTTGCATGGTTCAGTGGAGTCATCATACTGAGGAAGAAGCCACCTGGGAACAAGAAGAAGACCTCTGACAGGACCACCCACACCTTTTTGCTAGCCAACCAGAATCTCGAGGGCGAGATTCATCTTAAGGGGGGTAGGTTTGTAACATCCCAATTTTCAGTTTGGATGTTTATAAATAGATCATTCATATGCATCCATGATTTATGCATTTTTGCCGCCATTTGTTTTATTTGATTTTTGATCCAAGGAACATTGAGCAACTCAAGTACCAAAAGAGAGAGTTGGAAGTTTCCCTAAAAAACCAATTTTGAATTTTTTTCGAAGTTGGGAGATTGGATCAAATTTGGTTTCACCAAAATACATTTCCATTATATCAAAAATAAAATAAAGAGAGAAGATAAAATGACTTCTTCAAAAATAAAAAGAAAATGTTGGAAATTGAATTTGGCACCAAAATATATTTGTTGGGTTTTATTTGTACTTTATTTTATTAGTTTAGCAAAAATGTTTATTTTTTTAACTTGCATTTTAGGACAGATAAAAGTTCACTAGGTCATATATAAGACCATATAACTATGTGAATTTTATGAGATTTTTAGGCTAACTTTTATTTGTATTTTCGGTGTTTCTTTGCTTCTGTAAAAAAACGTTTTAAAAACGTGGGCAGCCAAGGCCCAAGGAAGGCCCAGCCTTCTTCACGACAGGAGGTCGTCTTCAACCTCCTGTACGAGAGCAGGAAGCACGTACGCAGCACTCCCACCCAACGCCCCACCCCTCCCCTCCTCTCCCTCGCTCCAAAACCGCTCTAAATCAGTTCCCCTCGCCTCCCTCTATCTTTTTCCCTTCACTAGTGCGCCTTAATTCCTCCTCTAATGGCCATTCGAAGCCCAAGTAACAGTCACCATTAACATCATAAAGTTGGCAACGCTCAGCTCATCTCCAGACCTCCCCAAGCCCTATATAAAGCACCCCTGGGAGCCCCTCTCACCCCTCGTCCGATGCCCTCTCCTTCTGGAGTTTTTCCCTCTCTCTAACCTCTCCAATTGCTCGCCAGAGTTCGTGTATTCTGGCGACCTCTCACCGCGTGTACAGGAAACATTCTACAACCACAAGTTGTTCAAGTGGTTCACCTCATCATCCTCTACACCGTCCAGCACACATCCTTCGCCGAAGCACCCCGGATCCACCATCTTCCTCATCTCCGGCGACTAGTCCGGTGAGCACCCAGCCAACCAATCAGAAAGTGCCACTTGCCATCTGGCCGAATTTATTTCTCTTTTTCCAGTATTTTTCCAATCTCAGATTCTATATAAATTCTTGGTTCTAGTATATCCTTTAGTCTATAGATCCAATTTAGTTGATTCTTTTTCCTACCGCTTCATAAAAATATCCTCTATCCAGAGAACCAAACGAAAAATATTTTTGAAAATTTGAAAATTTGAATTCAAACAGATCTGAATTCAAACTTCGTTAGGCCATAACTCGAGTTTCGTAACTCCGTTTTAGGTGATTCTTTTTGCAAATCGAAGCTCGTGACGTGTACTTTCTGTTAAACCCAAACACACATATTTTTGCTACTATAAAAATTAAGTTCTGTTCAGAAACTTTATTTGGTTGTTTTTGAAGTTTTCCGAAGTCCTCTCTTTGTTTTCTTTTTGATTCTTCGCTTGTATGCTTATGTATGTTATTGCTTGCTTACGCTAGATCATCCGGAGTGTGAGGCTTGCTACTACGAATCTTTAGAGTTCAACGATCGTCAGCAAGGCAAGTTCACACTTTGATCATAATTTTCAATACCCAGTTTTTACTATGCATTAGTTTCACCCTCAAAGATTGCATGAGTAGGATTGGGAACATGTGGTTATGCTTTGTAGTTCATGTGGTAGGAACCTATGACTTTTGATCACCCCGGGAATATTCGTTATATCATATATTGCTTAGCCATGCTCATAGACAGGGATTGGTATGTGTGATTCATGCAAGTTGCGAGAGATAATAATTTTGGGACAACATAAGGTGGCAACTTTAATACACATCTGGGTGGATTGTTTGGGGCACCTGGAGAAACCAGTGCTTGCCCAAGGGGAATCCCGGAGTACCCGTGTGATTACCCTAGGTCCGCCACTATAACACCCCGAGACCAATGTGCCAGGTGTCCTCCAGTTATTCGCTGTTGTTGCCTTGTCATTTGCTTGCGTGTTGCATCTTGTCATGTCATCATGTGCATTGCATCATCATGTTTTTCGAAACTTGCATCCGTCCCGGCCTCCTCGTTCTCTCCATTGTACGTTCTGAGCCCAGACACACTTGCACGCGCCCGCGGCATGTCCGAAATAGTATTTTATAAGTGGCTGGAAAATGTTCTCAGAATGGGATGAGAGTTGACGTGTGGTCTTATTATAGTGTAGATAGACCGCCTGTCAAGTTTCATCGCATTCGGAGTCCGTTTGACGCCCCAACGGATAACTATAGCGGCATTATAGCCGGTCTAATGTCGGACGTTTTCGATCTCTGGATACAGTCGCCGGGGCTATCTCTCTTCTCTTCTCTCAGCTCGAGACCGTCTATACAGTCCACTACTCACCGCCAGGCCCTACCTAACCCCTCTCGTCAGCTCGCGACCCTCCTCACGCGCGCGCCCGAAAGCTGTCCCGGACCCGACCCGAACAGTTGTCACCGTTGGACTTAGAACATCCCCAAATATCTACAAAACATCTCCGTTTTGTTAATTGGACTTCATAGCATATTTTTTTCGACCGCCCGATTACGATCGGACGGACTAAACCCACTCTCTTTATCCTATATATGGACCAACCCCACCCAAATCAGACCAAACCCTATTTTCTAGGGATCCTCCCTGTCCAATCCCCGCCGCCAGCATCTCCCACCTCGGGATCCATCTCCACCCAATCCATCCTCCGCCTCCTTTTCCGTGCCTGACCAACCTCCTCTGGCCGCAGCCCCGTGTCTCCACGCTCGTGCCCGTGCAGGAGCTCCTCGAGACGGAGCTCATCCACAGCAGGTCCCTTGCCTCCCTTGATCCACCACGTCCCCGACCCCGAGATCCACTCCTCCAACGCGCTCGGCCTCTATCATCTTCCTCGCGAGGACTCGCTCCAGCTTCCTCTGCCGCATCAAGAACGACGACCCCAACTTGAACCCAGTCATCGTCGTCGCCCATGCAGTCCTCATCCAACACCCCCTTCTTCTCCTTCCCGTTTTCCTCCCTGCGTTTCCCATCTCTTATCTCTCTCTGTTCTCCCTTTCTCTGTCGACAGGAGCACCCCGCGCCATGGCCTCGCTGAGCGCCACCACGCCCAAGCTCCTCTGTCCATGCTGTCGATTGCCTGATCCGGCGCCAGCGGACCGTATCCACCCGTCTGCGTGTTCCCGGCGCTGCCGGAGCCGCAAGTTTTCCCTCATCGCCATCCTGCTCAAGCCCCTGCTGCAGCTGTGCATCGCGTGAAGCCTTCGACCTCCGCCTCGCCAAGTCCAGCTGGCCGGCCTCAGCGCCTACCCACCAGATCCGGCCTCCCCCTCGCCTTCTCCGCCATGCCCTCGCCTTGCCGGAGTTCTAGCCAGCGCACCTCCAGGGCCTTGCCTCGCTGCGGCTCCCGCTGAACCTCCCCGTCGTTGGCGTTTTTCTTCAGAGACGAGCAGTGCAGCTCGCCCGATGCCTGTTGACGCGTTGCCCTTCCGTGTGGGCTGCCACATCGCCTGCAGGCCTCCCAGCGCTCAAGGCCCATCTGAGATCCAGCAAGGCCCAGCTCCCTTGGCCCATGATGAGGCGCCCCCAGCAGCGCCTCGTTTGTTTTTTTTCTTCTACTCAGTTGGCCCAACTTGCACCAGAATTGGCCCATAGATGTTTTTTTAGTTCTGTGAATTTACTAATTTTCCTTCACATGCATAATTACAGAATATGCCATCATTTTAAAAAGGCTCACACCTAAATAACCGTGCATCGGTTTTAAACAAACTTAACATGAAACTTGCTTAGATTTTCGTCTAGTTTCATAATATGCAACTTTCATGCATGTTTGAAATGTTTAAAATGCTGTTTGTTTAAATTTGCCCCTATGCCATGTTAAAATGCTTTACTTCATAACTAATTACCCGTAGCTTCGAATTAAATAAATTATATATGTAAATGGGGTAGAAAAATGCCTAGTTTAACATGATGCACTCATCTAGCATGTTTAACAACTCTAAAATTATGTTTAGGGCATAACAGTACCAAACCTAATATATGCATATGAGGAGTTTCCGGACTTGTTGTTTTGTTGTTCCGGCCTCATTTAAACTTGCCTAGATTAGATAGTTTCATCATGTTTCACCTCTTGCCATGCTAACAACATTTAATATTGTTGGGTACATAAACGAGAGAGAACTAAATAAGTCACGTGGTGTTTCGTCAATATGCAACTCGTTGCATAGTGAGCTCCACTTAATTTGTAGGATTGCTTGTGCACTTTGACATGCCATGCTTCATTAAACCGGACATGCATCATACTTGATTGTGCATCATGCCATGTTCATGTCGTGGTTGTTTACTATGTTGTGTGCTTCTTTCCGGTGTTGCTTCTTCGGGCTGGTTCCGAGAATGTCGCGTTTGTGAGGACCCGTTCGACTACGTCCGTTTGCCTTCTTCATGGACTCGTTCTTCTTCCTTGCGGGATTTCAGGCAAGATGACCATATCCTCGAAATCACTTCTATCTTTTCTTGCTAGTTGCTCGCTCTTTTGCTATGCCTATGCCGCGATACCTACCACTTGCTTATCATGCCTCCTATATTGTTGAACCAAGCCTCTAACCCACCTTGTCGTAGCAAACCGTTGTTTGGCTATGTTACCGGTTTGCTCAGCCCCTTTTATAGCGTTGTTAGTTGCAGGTGAAGATTGGAGCTTGTTCCATGTTTGGAACATGGATATTTTGTTGGGATATCACAATATCTCTTATTTAATTAATGCATCTATATACTTTGTAAAGGGTGGAAGGCCCGGCCTTATGCCTGGTGTTTTGTTCCACTCTTGCCGCCCTAGTTTCCGTCAAATCGGTGTTATGTTCCCAGATTTTGCGTTCCTTACGCGGTTGGGTTATAATGGGAACCCCTTGACAGTTCGCCTTGAATAAAACTCCTCCAGCAATGCCCAACCTTGGTTTTACCATTTGCACTAACAACCTAGCCTCTTTTTCCCTTGGGTTCTGCAGACTCAAGGGTCATCTTTATTTTAACCCCCCCCCCCCGGGCCAGTGCTCCTCTGAGTGTTGGTCCGAACCAAGCTGCCTGCGGGGCCACCTCGGGGAAACTTGAGGGTTGGTTTTACTCGTAGCTAGTCTCATCTGAGTGTGCCCTGAGAACGAGATACGTGCAGCTCCTATCAAGATTTGTCGGCACATTCGGGCGGTGTTGTTGGACTTGTTTTACCATTGTCGAGGATGTCTTGTAACCTGGACGCCGAGCCTGATCGGATTGTCTTGGGAGAAGGAATATCCTTCGTTGACCGTGATAGCTTGTGATGGGCTAAGTTGGGACACCCCTGCAGGGTTTTGAACTTTCGAAAGCCGTGCCCGCGGTTATGGGCAGATGGGAATTTGTTAATGTCCGGTTGTAGAAAACATGAAGTTGACCTTAATTAAAATGCACCAACCGCGTGTGTAACCGTGATGGTCTCTTCTCGGCGGAGTCCGGGAAGTGAACACGGTGTTGGAGTTATGCTTGACGTAGGTTGTTCTAGGATCACTTCTTGATCATAGTTTCACGATCGTGCTTTGCCTTCTCTTCTCGCTCTCATTTGCGTATGTTTAGCCACCATATATGCTAGTCGCTTGCTGCAGCTCCACCTCATACCTTTTACCCTACCTATAAGCTTAAATAGTCTTTATCGCGAGGGTGCGAGATTGCTGAGTCCCCGTGACTCACAGATACTTCCAAACCAGTTTGCAGGTGCCAATGTTACCAAGCAGGAGACACAACCAAGCTCAAGGAGGAGCTCGATGATGATCTTGTCCTTTGTGTTGTTTCGTTCTAGTGGATCAGTAGTGGAGCCCAGTTGGGGTCGATCGAGGATCTGTGTAGCATTTGGGGTAGTCTTCTTTTATTTTGGTTCTGTAGTCGGACCTTGATTGTATCTGTTTGATGTAATGCTTTATTCATGTATTTGTGTGTAGTGGCGATTGTAAGCCAACTATGTATCTCTTTCCCTTATGTATTACATGGGTTATGTGAAGATTACCTCACTTGCGACATTGCTTTCAATGCGGTTATGCCTCTAATCGTGCTTCGACACATGGGAGATATAGCCGCATCGAGGGCGTTACAGCCACCTAGGCTCAAAGGGATCATAAGATATTTCATGCCTAGAAACTTCCGTGTGCAGCCACAAGCCATTATGGGGTCTGGCATAGTTGAGTAAGTTTTGTGACCTCTTTCCGTGGTAGACTAGTTGATGTAGGGGAAAGTAGGTGTACCGGTATACCCAGGGTTAAGGGGAAACAGTTCTGAAAGGCTATGTCTCTATCTTCCAATCATGGAGGCGGTTGAGTCTTGTGGGGATAAGTGCGCAAACCTCTGCAGTGTGTACAAACTAATCATGATTAGCCGTGTCCCCGGTTACGGACATCTTGAGTATCTAGAAGTGAATTATTGGTTGATCTCATCACTCTTTTTAATGAAATTATTGGGTTACAAATAACTTGGGAATTTTGGGATTGAGTTGGTGGAACCTTCTCAATAATGGCCTTTTAATTTAGTAGTAAATAAAAAAAATTATTCCTTTGTTGTAGGGTAAAATTGGCTTTATGCAAAAATAAAGCTTAGAGCTTCCACCAGCTAAATTTTCATATAGAGATAGTCTTTTCATTTATTATTATTCTATGGTGTGAAATTGCCAGCATATTCCATGTGCTGACCTACACGGCTGCAACGTCTCATGTTTGCAGACTTTCCCGACGAGGATTAAAGGTGCGATAGGTCGTTGTTCTGCACTCAGTTTGCCGTGGAGTTGGATGGACTCATTTACCTTCAATGCTTCCGCATTTATTTTTATTGAGATGGCCTTTGGCCATATTATTGTAATAAATACTCTTTTGAGAACCTCGATGTAATAAAGTGTGAATGAACAATGTTATAATTCCTCGAGTACTGTGTGTGTCAGCATACTGATTCAGGGATGACACTTAAGCACAGAGACTTCAATCCATTTTGGGTCAGGTCGCTACATGTTCGCTACTTTGATAATTTGATATGTGGGTGGACCGGTGCTTAGGTGCTGTTCTTACTTGAACAAGCCTCCTACTTATGATTAACCCCCTCGCAAGCATCCACAACTACGAGAAAAGTATTAAGAATAAATTCTAACCATAGCATTAAACTTTTGGATCCAATCGGTCCTTTACGGAATAGCGCATAAACTAGGGTTTAAGCTTCTGTCACTCTCGCAACCCATCATCTAATAACTACTCCACAATGCATTCCCTTAGGCCCAAATATGGTGAAGTGTCATGTAGTCGACGTTTACATGACAACACTAAGGGAATCACAACATACATACTATCAAAATATCGAACACATATCAAGTACACTTGATTACTTGCAACATGATTTCTCCCATGACCTCAAGAACAAAAGTAACTACTCACAAGTGATAAACATGCTCAAGATCAGAGGGTTATTAAATAGCATAATGGATCTAAACATATAATCTTCCACCAAATAAACCATATAGTAATCAACTACAAAATGTAATCAACACTACTAGTCACCCACAAGCACCAATCTATAGTTTTGGTACAAAGATTGAACACAAGAGATGAACTAGGGTTTGAGACAAGATGGTTATGTTGAAGATGTTGATGAAGATTGCCCTCCCCAAGATGGGAGATTTGTTGGTGATGATGATGCCGATGATTTCCCCCTCCGAGAGGGAAGTTCCCCCAGCGGAATCGCTCCGCCGGAGGGAAAAAGTGCTCCTGCCCAAGTTCTGCCTCGAGACGGCGGCGCTCCATCCCGAAAGTCCTCTCCTTATTTTTTTTCTAGGTCAAAATGACTTATATACCAGAAGATGGGCACCGGAGGTGGGCCGAGGGGAGCACAACCCACCAAGGCGCGCTTGGGCTCCCTAGCACGCCCAGGTGGGTTGTGCCCACCTGGTGGGCCCCCCTCTGGTACTTATTGGCTCCAATATTCCTCATATATTCCATAAAAATCCCCATAAAGTTTCAGCTCATTTGGAGTTGTGCAGAATGGGTGGCCTGACGTAGCTTTTCCATGTCCAGACTTCTAGCTGCCAGAATTCTCCCTCTTTGTGTGTACCTTGCATATTATGAGAGAAAAGGCATTAGAATTACTCAAAAAAGCATTATTATGCATAAAAATCATAAATATCAGTAGGAAAACATGATGCAAAATGGACATATCAGGTTGTAGGATGTGTCCCTTTTCTGTAGTCTATCCTGAGGGCATGGAAGGATCCCCCGCTTCCTGGATCTGGCTTCCTGTGACCACTTGAGATTCCTCCTGCTTGCCGGTGTCCTCTTCACCTGTCACCTGACGACCACTCATAGTATACCTTGCTAAAAGGACGTTTGCCCGGTGAGGCTTCCACAATTCGGTGCTTGGTACGGAGCCTCCGGGGAGCCATGGGGATCTAGATATGTGAGAAAAATAGCTGGAAACAAGGATGGAGGAGAAACTTAAGATGTAGTGGTCAAAACATATGGGAGTATATACAAAGAACTTTTATCCTGCAAAACAAGTATCTGGAAGAATACAGAGTTGGGAAGGCCCGTGAGGGGCCCAAAAGGCAACCCGACGTGCCTAGGGGGTAGGCGTGCCCTGTTGCCTTGTGACCTCCTCGTGGGTCCCCTCGGCTAGTTCTTATTTTTGTATTTTTTTTCTAACATTTCAAAATAGACATAAATATTTTTTATGGAATTTTTGGAGTCGTTTTACTTACTCTATCACGTACCTACTCCTTTTCAGGGTTCTTGAGTGTTCTGGAAGGTCTCTTTTATGTGTTCCTCTAGTGTCATAGTTTGAACAATATTAGTTTTAACATTAATGGGCGTACATGAGATATAATGTTTAATTCTTTGTCCATTAACCACTCTCAGATTAGTGCCTTCTGCATTGTCGATCTTAATAGCACCGGAGCGATAGACTTCTTCGGTCATATATGGTCCTTCCCATTTAGAGAGAAGTTTTCCTGCAAAGACTCTGAAACCAAAATTGTACAAAAAGAACTTGATCACCTACATTAAATTCCTGTTTTTGGATTCTTTTGTCATGCCATCCTTTAACCTTTTCTTTAAACAACTTGGCATTTTCATAATCTTGTGTTCTCCATTCATCTAGTGAGCTAATATCAAATAACCTCTTTTCACTCGCAAGTTTGAAATCATAATTAAGTTCTTTAATTGACCAATAAGCCTTATGTTCCAACTCAATTGGTAAATGACATGCTTTTCCATAGACCATTTTACATGGAGACATACACATAGGATTTTTATAAGGAGTTCTATAAGCCCATAATGCGTCATCAAGTTTCTTAGACCAATTCTTCATATATCTATTAACATTCTTTTGCAAAATCAGTTTTATTTCCCTATTGCTCAATTTAACTTGACCACTAGACTGAGGATGATAAGGTGATGCAATTCTATGATTGAAATCATATTTAGCAAGAAGTTTATGGAAAGCACCATGAATAAAAAGTGAGCCACCATCTGTCATTAAATATCTAGGGACTCCAAACCTCAGGAAAATATCTTCTTTAAGCATTTTAATAGAAGTTTTATGATCATCACTACTGGTTATATATAAAGTGCTCAAGTAATGGATCCACCCGGATCCCAACGTACATCAAAGACAATTTTAATTAGTAATGATTTATAATTTCTTAGTGATCACAAAGCAACATATATCATACACTTCCTATGCATCGGCATGTCATAAAAGAACAATTCATCTACATCAAGTAAAGGCCAATACATAGAATAAGTAGTTTCTTGCAATTTTATCGTGTGGGAAACTAGAGAGGCAGAGATGTAGTTCCTCTCTCATAATAATTGCAAGTTGGAGCGGCAAGCACATGCATATTGTATTCATCAAAATTATCATGTGCAACGGTAAAAGGCAACCCATCAATGTAATCCTTAATAAGTGCAAACTTCCCCAATATAGTGTAGTTTGGAGAATTCAAAAACATAATAGGACTATCATGCGTGGGTGCAATAGCAAAAATTTCATCCTTAACATAAGGAACTACAACAAGTTCATCTGCATAAGCATAAGTCATATTGGCATCTTGGCCACAAGAATAGCAAGCATCAAGTTCGTCAAAAAGGGATATTTTAAATGAATCAACGGGATCATAGCAATTATCATAGCATTCATCCTTCGGTAAGAACGAAGGGACATTAAAGAATGTATGATTTGAAGAGTTTATCATTGGAATCAAAAAGGGAAACTCTTATGGGATCAAATTGAAATGTTGCATCGGTATGCTTGGAATTTATGCTAGAGATATGATTATACTTGTTGCTCTAGGATGAAGGTTCGACACCTTCCCTTTTCTTGTATCATCAGAAGGTGGGAACGGGTGATCAATCCACTCTTCCTCCTTTTGTTCTTCACTCTGCTCCTCATCTTTTGCATCTAATGAGCTCACAGTTTCATCAATTTCCTCTTCCATTGACTCCTGCTAAATATAACTCTCTTCTTGGACAGGGGCGACTTTCTCAATAAACTCATTAATATCGGCATTATATTCATAATTCTCATAGCAATATTTAAGTATAGCAAAATTTTCAGGTCTGTAAACAGAATCATCATAATTTTCACACTTTTCAAATAGAGATTCAATTTCATAAGCACCCTTAAAAGTAACACATTCTTCTATTCATTCCACATCATAGTAATCATATATACCATTATCATAAGAAGCCAAGCTTTCATTATCATTAAATCTACAAGAAAAGGGAAGGTGTCGAACCTTCATCCTAGAGCAACAAGTATAATCAATCTCTGGCATAAATTCCAAGCATACCGATGCAACATTTCAATTTGATCCCATAAGAGTTTCCCTTTTTGATTCAAATGATAATCCCTAAAGTATTCATGTTGATCCAACGTGTCTCCCATTATCAAGTTGAATCGGGTTTTCTCAGGATTATCAAAGTAGTGTTTAATATTTTTCACATAACAAGCATCAATGGTTTTAGGAGGTTCCCCATCTCCATGAGTAGCAAGTACAGCTAATTATTTTTGGTATTTCATGTTCCATATCCATAACTAAAGATAGATAACAACTTAGAACGGAAAATAAAAACTACTTAGTGACAAAGCAAACAAGCACACACGAGAATATTCACCCCACGCTATTGCTCCCCGGCAACGGCGCCAAAAAGGGTCTTGATAACCCACAAGTATAGGGGATCGTCTGTAGCCTTTTTCGATAAATAAGAGTGTCGAACCCAACGAGGAGCTAAAGGTAGAACAAATATTCCCTCAAGTTCTATCGACCACCGATACAACTCTATGCACACTTTAACATTTGATTTACCTAGAACAAGTATGAAACTATTTTGTAGGTGTGATGCTAGAACTAGTTTGCAAGAATAAAACTACGAATAAAATACAAGATAATAAAAGTAGATAGATTTTATCATGCAGGAAAGTCATTTGTTGCTAGGTGATCAATAACTAGACCGGTTATCATTGTTGTAATTTTATATGAGGGTGAGGCATGAGCTAACATACTTCCTCTACTTGGATCATAGCACTTACAATTGGAACTCTAGCAAGCATCCGCAACTACTAAATAGCATTAAGTATCAAGTCATCTTTACTCCCATACGCAACAACCCCCTTACTCGGGTATGTGCTTCTGTCACTCACCCCCACCATAAAAGAATCGTGAATGTATTGCAACACCCTACAAGGGGGATCCCTCACGTTTGCGCGACATGAAGGGCACCATAGGACAACACCAAAATAAAACATACAACTCAAACCGACCACGATCATCCATCAACCCATAGGACAAAATGGATCTACTCAAACATCATAGGATAACCACATATCATTGGGAAATAATATATAGCATTGAGCACCATGTTTAAGTAGAGATTACAACGGGTAGAAGAGAGGTTACACCGCTGCATAGAGGGGGAGAGAGTTGGTGTTGACGGCGGCAAAGTTGTTGGTGTAGATCGTTGTCATGATCCTTGCCCCGGAAGCGCTCCGGCGCCACGGGGAGAGAGGGGAAGAGAGCCCCCCTCCTTCTTATTCTTCCTTCGCTTCCCCCTACATGGGAGGAGAGTTACCCCTCTGGTCCATGGCCTCCATGGCGGTGGAGGGGCAGGAACCCCTCCTAGATTGGATCTATCTATCTGTTCTCTTCTGTTTCACGTTCCTGTTTTCTGGCCAAAAAACATTTCTTATATTCCCAGAGATCTGTAACTCTGCTTGCGCTGCGATTTTAACACGACATTTTTCTAGATATAAGCTTCCTTGCACCCGAAGTATAGCAGCAACCGCCTTACGAGGTGACCACAACCCACCACCACGCACTTGGGCCCTAGAGCACCTTGGTGTGTTGTGGGGGCTGTGAGCCTCCTTTTGCGTTGATTCCACCTCCCAAAAATCACATATATTCCAAAATAATTCTCCATAAATTTTTATCGCGTTTGAACTTTGTTTTATGTGGATATTCGGTGAAACAAATAACATGCAATAAACAGGAACTAGCAATGGATCAATAGGTTAGTCCAATAAATCATACAAAATGTTGCGTG
The DNA here is from genome assembly GCF_003073215.2 of Triticum urartu. Classification (NCBI taxonomy): domain Eukaryota; kingdom Viridiplantae; phylum Streptophyta; class Magnoliopsida; order Poales; family Poaceae; genus Triticum; species Triticum urartu. The sequence goes on along the minus strand of NC_053027.1, from coordinate 347,995,615 downwards.
ATACGTCTCCGTCATATCTACTTTTCCTAATGCTTTTGATCTTGTTTTGGACTCTAATTTGCATGAAACTAAACTAGAATGACGTTGAACTACCATGGTGTTATTTTTGTGCAGAAATAAAAGTTCAAAAATGGAACGAAACTTTTTTGAGAATTGTTTTGCAATAAAAGAAAAATATTGGAGCCAAGAACCACGGGAAGGGGCCCCCGGTTGAGCATAACCTGACAGGACACGCCACCCCCTCCAGGCGCGCCCATGTGGGTTGTGCCCACCTGGTTGCCCCGCAGACCGTAATTCCAACTCATTAAATACCTCTTTTCGGAGAAAAAATAGACAGTAAGTTTCATCGTGTTTCATAATATGAAGCCGCGGTCACCTCCTATTCTTTATCGGGAGGGCAGATCTGGAGTCCGTTCAGGGCTCCGGAGAGGGGAATCTTCGGTCTTCATCATCACCAACCCTCCTTCATCGCAAATTCCATGGTGCTCCCCATTGGGAGTGAGTAATTCCTTCATAGGCTCGTTGGTCGATGAGGAGTTGGATGATATTCATCATGTAATTGAGCTAGTTTTCTTAGGCTTGTTCCCTAGTATCCATTATGTTCTGAGATTGATGTTGTTATGACTTTGCCATGCTTAATGCTTGTCACTTTGGGCCCGGGTGCCATGAGTTCAGATCTGAACCATTTATGTTTTCACCATTATACTATGTTCTAGACCCGATCTTGCAAGTCATATTCACCTATTACTTGTTATGATCCATAAAACCCAGTGTGACAGTAATTGGAATACTTTCCAGTGATGACTGTAGTTTGAGGAGTTCATGTATTCACTATGTGTTAATGCTTTGTTTCGGTTCTCTATTAAAGGGAGGCTTAATATCACTTAGTTTCCTTATGGACCCCGCTGCCATGGGAAGGTAGGAGAAAAGACGTAATACAAGTTCTTTCCATAAGAACGTATGACTATTTACGGAATACATGCCTACATTATATTTATGAAATGGAGCTAGTTTTGTATTGCCCTAGGTTATGACCGATCCAATGCCTACGAATTTTCCATATATTATTTTTACTAAGTTACTACTGCTCTTGTTACTATTACACTTCCTACAAACCATTGCTATCACTGTTACCAGTGCTATCAAAACGATCATATTACTATGCTACTCATTACTTTGCTGCAGATATTTAATCTCCAGGTGTGGTTTAATGGTGCTAATACTTACAAATATTCTCTAGCTCCCGTTGTGTTGAATCTATAAATTTGGGTTGAATACTCTACCCTCGAAAACTATTGCGATCCCCTATAATTGTGGGTTATAATTGCCAAAAATATGTGAAAGTTGTGTAATACTGACATGAAACAATCAAAAATTATAGATATGACAGAGACGTATCATGGGTCATCAAGAACATTTTCCATCCTAGAGAAATTATCTGCTACGGGATTCTCAACTCCTTTTCTATTGATAGTATGTAAGTTAAATTCTTGAAGTAAAAGAACCCACCTAATCATTCTAGGTTTAGCATCTTTAGTTTCCTGTAAGGTATTTAATACCAGCATGATTGGTGTGAATAGTAAATTTAGAGTCTTACTGGCATAATGAATAACATTCAATTTATTATCAACTCTTTGACCTAGAACAACACCAATAGCATAATCACTAGCATCACACACAATTTCAAAAGGCAAGTTCCAATCAAGTGGTTGAACAATAGGTGCAGAAATCAAGGCTTTCTTAAGTATTTCAAAGCCTTCTACACAACCATCATCAAAAATAATTGGAACATCCTTTTGAGGGAGATTAGTTAGCATCCTAGAAATCTTAGAGAAATCTTTAATGAACCTCCTATAAGAACCAACATGACCAAGGAAGCTTCTTATACCTTTAATATCTTTAGGACATGGTATTCTCTCAATTGCATCAACTTTAGCTTTATGTACTTCAAAACCTCGTTCGGAGATTTTATGCCCAAGTACTATATTGAAGGAAATATGCCCTACATGCAATAATAAAGTTGTTATTTATATTTCCTTATGTCATAATAATTTTTTATTATTCATGCTAGAATTGTATTAACCGGAAACTTAGTACATGTGTGAATACATAGACAAACTGAGTGTCACTAGTATGCCTCTACTTGACTAGCTCGTTAATCAAAGATGGTTAAGTTTCCTAACCATAGACATGATTTGTCATTTGATTGACGGGATCACATCATTAGAGAATGATGTGATTGACTTGACCCATCCGTTAGTTTAGCACAATGATCGTTTAGTTTGTTGCTATTACTTTCTTCATAACTTATACATGTTCCTATGACTATGAGATTATGCAACTCCCGAATACCAGAGGAACACTTAGTGTGCTATCAAATGTCACAACGTAACTAGGTGACTATAAATATGCTCTACAGGTGTCTCCAATGGTGTTTGTTGAGTGGGCATAGATTGAGATTAGGATTTGTCACTCCGTGTATCGGAGAGGTATCTCTGGGCCCTCTCCGTAATGCACACCACTATAAGCCTTGCAAGCAATGTGACTAATGAGTTAGTTACAGGATGTTGCATTATAGAACAAGTAAAGAGACTTTCCGGTAACGAGATTGAACTAGGTACTGAGATATCGAAGATCGAATCTCGGGAAAGTAACATATCGATGACAAAGGGAACAACGTATGTTGTTATGCGGTTTGACCGAGAAAGATCTTCATAGAATATGTAGGAACCAATATGAGCATCCAGGTTCCGATATTGGTTATTGACCGGAGATGAGTCTCGGTCATGTCTACATAGTTCTCGAACTCGTAGGGTCTGCACGCTTAACGTTCGATGACAATCGGTATTATGAGTTTATGTGTTTTGATGTACCGAAGGTAGTTCGGAGTCCCGGATGTCATCACGGACATGAAGAGGAGTCTCGAAATGGTCGAGACTTAAAGATCGATATATTGGAAGTCTATGTTTGGACATCGGAATGGTTCCGGATGAGTTCGGGCATTTACCGGAGTACTGGGGGGTTACCGGAACCCCCCGGGAGTCAATGGGCCTTATTGGGCCTTAGTGGGAGAGAGGAGGAAGCGGCCAAGGTGGGGGTGTGCCCCCCAAGCCCAATCCGAATTGGGAGGGGGGCCGGGCCCCCTTTCCTTCTCCCCCTCTCCCTTCCTTCTTCTCCTACTCCAACTAGGGAAAGGGGGAAACCTACTCCTACTAGGAGTAGGACTCCCCCCCTTGGGCACGCCCTATGAGGGCCGGCCCTCCCCTCCTCCACTCCTTTATATACAGGGGAGGGGGCACCCCATAGACGCACAAGTTTATTGTTTAGCCGTCTGCGGTTCCCCCTCCACAGATTTCCACCTCGGTCATATCGTTGTAGAGCTTAGGCGAAGCCCTACGTCGGTAACTTCGTCATCACCGTCATCACAACATCATGCTGATGAAACTCTCCCTCGACCTCAGCTGGATCTTGAGTTCATGGGACGTCACTGAGCTGAACGTGTGCAGATCATGGAGGTGACGTACCTTCGATGCTAGGATCGGTCGGATCATGAAGACATACGATTACATCAACCGCGTTGTCATAATGCTCCCTCTTACGGTCTATGAGGGTACATGCACAACAATCTCCCCTCTCATTTCTATGCATCAACTAGATGGATCTTGCGTGTGCGTAGGAATTTTTTTGAAATTACCACGTTCCCCAACAGTGGCATCCGAGCCAGGTCTATGCGTAGATGTTATATGCACGAGTAGAACACAAAGGAGTTGTGGGCGTGGGTATATACATATTGCTTGCTGTCACTAGTTGTTTCTTGATTCCATGATATTGTTGGATGAAGCGGCCCGGACCAACATTACATGACCGCGTTCATGAGACTGGTTCTACCGACGTGCTTTGCACACATGTGGCTGGCGGGTGTCAGTTTCTCCAACTTTAGTTGAATCAGATTCAATGAAGAGGGTTCTTTCTGAAGATCAAAAAGCAATCATTATACCACGTTGTGGTTTTTATGCCGTAGGTAAGAACAGTTCTTGCTAAGCCCGTAGCAGCCACGTAAAACTTGCAACAACAAAGAAGAGGACGTCTAACTTGTTTTTGCAGGGCATGTTGTAATGTGATATGGTAAAGACATGATGAGATATAAATTGTTGTATAAGATGATCATGTTTTGTTAAAGTTATCGGCAACTGGCATGAGCCTTATGGTTGTCTCTTTATTGCATAAGATGCAAGCGCCATATAATTGCTTTAGTTTATCACTATGCGATAGCAATAGTTGTAAAAGCAATAATTGGCGAGACAAACATGTGACGACACGTTGATAAAGATCATGGTGTCATGCCGGTGACGATGGAGATCATGATGGTACTTTGGAGATGGACATCAAAGGCACAAGATGATGATGGCCATATCATGTCACATATTTTGATTGCATGTGATGTTTATCTTTTATGCATCCTATTTTGCTTAGTACGGTGGTAGCATTATGAGATGATCCCTTACTGAAATTTCAAGGTATAAGTGTTCTCCCTGAGTATGCACCGTTGCGATAGTTCATCGTGCTGAGACACCACATGATGATGGGGTGTGATAAGCTCTATGTTCACATACAACGGGTGCAAGCCAGCTTTGCACACGCAGAATACTCGGGTTAAACTTGACGAGCCTAGCATATGCAGATATGGCCTCGGAACACTGAGACCGAAAGGTCGAGCGCGAATCATATAGTAGGTATGATCAACATAGTGATGTTCACCATTGAAAGCTACTCCATCTCACGTGATGATCGGACATGGTTTAGTTGATATGGATCACGTGATCACTTAGATGATTAGAGGGATGTTTATCTAAGTGGGAGTTCTTAAGTAATATGATTAATTGAACTTAAATTTATCATGAACTTAGTTGTGATAGTATTTGCATATCTAGGTTGTAGATCAATTGCTCGTGTATAGCTTCCCCATTTTATTTATTATATGTTCCTAGAAAAAATAAGTTGAAAGATGTTAGTAGCAATGATGCGGACTAGCTCCGTGATCTGAGGATTATCCTCATTGCTGCACAGAAGTATTATGTCCTTGATGCACCGCTAGGTGACGGACCTATTGCAGGAGCAGATGCAAATGTTATGAACGTTTGGCAAGCTCGGTATGATGACTACTTGATAGTTTACTGCACCATGATTTATGGCTTAGAACCGGGACTTCAAAAACGTTTTGAATGACACAGAGCATATAAGATGTTCCAACAGCTGAAATTGGTATTTCAGACTCATGCCCGAGTCGAGAGGTATGAGACCTCTGACAAGTACTTTGCCTACAAGATGGAGGAGAATAGCTCAACCAGTGAGCATTTGCTCAGAATGTCTCAATACTACAATCGCTTGAATCAAGTGGGAGTTAATCTTCCAGATAAGATAGTGATTGACAAAGTTCTCTAGTCACCATCACCAAGTTACTAGAACTTCGTGATGAACTATAATATGCAAGGGATGAACAAGACAATTCCCGAGCTCTTCGCGATGCTGAAATCAACGAAGGTAGAAATCAAGAAATCATCAAGTGTTGATGGTTGACAAGACCACTAGTTTCAAGTAAAAGGGCAAGGGAAAGAAAGGGAACTTGAAGAAGAATGGCAAGTAAGTTGCCACTCCCATGAAGAATCCCAAAGCTAGACCCAAGCCTGAAACTGAGTGCTTCTACTTCAAAGGAAATGGCCACTAGAAGTGGAACTGCCCTAGATACTTGGCGGATAAGAAGGATGGCAAAGTGAACAAAGGTATATTTGATATACATGTTATTGATGTGTACTTTACTAGTGTTTATAGCAACCCCTCAGTATTTGATACTGGTTCAGATGCTAAGAGTAGTAACTCGAAACAGGAGTTGCAAAAATAAAAAGAGACTAGTTAAGGGTGAGGTGATGATGTGAGTTGGAAGTGATTCCAAGGTTGATAAGATCACCATCGCACACTCCCTTTACCTTCAGGATTAGTGTTGAACCTAAAATAAATGTTATTTGGTGTCACTGAGTATAGAACCACGACCTAAGACTCCTTAATCGTCGTCTGAAAAGTCTGCAACATTAACGTTGCAGCCCGGAAACGGGTCAGCACATGGAATATGCTGGCAAGGTAACACATAGAGAATAATGGAATGCAACAGCTATACTATATGCATATTTGGCTGGTGGAAAGCTCTATGGTTATAGTTTTTGCGTAAAGCCAATTTTTCCCTACTTCAAAGGAATAAAATTAATTACTATCATGGTGGTTGTTAAACATTGAGAATGGTTGACAGCATTCTCAATCCCAATTAAGTAACATCATTAAAATCCCACATAATTTATTTTAGAGTAACATGTTGAGATTCACATGATAATCCAGGTACTAGATACTCAAGATGTCCATAACCGGGGACACGGCTAACCATGATTAGTTTGTTACACTCTGCAGAGGTTTGCGCACTTTTCCCCACAAGGCTCGATCGCCTCCGTTTGGTTTCTCGCACTGCAGGGTGTTTGAGAAGACGGATGACCGAGACACAGTCTTTCAGAAGCGCTAGCACCTTACGACGGGTAGACCGGTACACCTACTTTCCCCTACATCTGCTAGTCTACCACTGTAAGAGTTCGCACAACTTAGTCAACTATGCCAGAGCCCATAATGGCTTGTGGCTGCACACGGAAGTTTCTAGTATGAATAATCTCATGATCCCTTTGGGCCTGGGTGGCGGTCCAAAGAAAAACAGGCAAGTCCTGGTAACCCCAGGTGCCTCAATCCACCCAGATGTGTGTTAGGTTGCCACCTTAGATAAACCCTTAATTTTCAATCTCACATCTGTCATGGATATCACTCACCCAATCCACATCTACTAGCATAGCATGGCATAATAAGCAAACGTAGAAGTAACTCCCAAAGGTTTGATAATAAACAGGTAATAGGTACTACCTCATCTACTTCCCATCCCACAATTTAATTAGATCCTAACCATGCAATGTGTGAGGATTGATCTAATGCAATAAAACTTGGGTTGTAGAAAAGGTATGATCAAAGTGTTACTTGCCTTGCTGATGATCCGCGAAACCTAGAGATTCGAAGTAACAGGCGGCGCACTCCGGGTATTCTATCGCAGACAAACAACAAGCATACAATAAGTACTCATCTAATGCACAGGTAAAACTCAAATAGAAGATCTAACCAGAAAGTTCAACTTAAGAACCCTGGTTGGCAAAAGAATCAAATCGAACGAAGCAAAAGAAATCAAACGGCGAAAGAAAACAACTTCGTTCTAGTAATCTGGATCTAGGGCAAATTTTACAGTAGCAAAAACATGTTTAAGTTGATTGTTCGGAAAGAGGGTTTTGAGACGAAACTCCAGGCACTTGAATCGCTTGATTCCGATAAACAAGCGAAAAGTTATACTAAAACGAAAATCGGATCAGAAATCGCGATCAGAAAATAATCGCGGAAAATCCGACGAAAAAGAAAAACGATGAACAGAATTTTTTTAAGAAAAAAAACAGCACGGAAAACGAGGCGGCGGCGAACCTCGAAAGGCGCGCGCTCCGGCGGCGGCGACGGCGGCTAGGGTTTCGGCTGGGCTGGGGCGGCTCTCTCGGTCGGGCCTCGGGCGGCTTATAAAGGCCCCAGGCCAGGGAGTCCTGGCCGGGTACGGCCCGGAGTCGGTTCCGTTTTTTTTAAATCCGCTCGGAAGAAAAATAAAAAGAAATACTAAACGGACTCCAAAAATCATGAAATAAATTTTGCCGGGTTTCTAAAATCAAGCCCGATAAAGTGAACATTTATCTGGGCCCAAACTACAACTTTGAAAAACGCGCATTTTTCCTAAATTCAAATAAAAATACCGAAATAAAACTTATTTGATTTTTTTATTAAATCCTCATTATTTCTATATTTTGGGAAAGTCATTTTATTCCCTCTCTCATATTTTTGTAATAGAAATAATTGATGATAAAATAAATAAAATCAAATGATCCTGTTTACATAATTTGAGAAAACTCAAATATGTAAATAACGAAATCCCCAACTCTCTCCGTGGGTCCTTGAGTTGCTTAGGATTTTCTAGGATCAAAACCAAAAGCAAATAAAATATGATATGCATGATGATCTAATGTATAACATTCCAAATTGAAAATTTGGGATGTTACAAACCTACCCCCCTTAAGATGAATCTCGCCCTCGAGATTCGGGTTGGCTAGAAAATAGGTGAGGGTGGTCCTTAGAGAAATCTTCCTCTCGCTCCCAGGTGGCTTCATCCTCGTGTGGTGGCTCCACTGAACTTTGCAAAACTTGATAACCTTGCTGCGAGTAACTCGGCTGGCAAACTCGAGATCTTGACTGGTTTCTCCTCATAGGTCAAATTGTTATCCAACTGAATTGCTTCTAATGGCACTGTGTCTCTCAAAGGTATGTCAGCCATCTCCGCGTGACACTTCTTCAACTGAGAAACGTGGAACACATCATGCTCCTGTCAATCCTTCTGGCAATTCCAACTTGTAGGCCACTTCTCCCATACGCTCCAAAACTCGATATGGTCCTACAAATCGTGGCGCTAACTTCCCCTTAACTCCAAAGCGCTTAATCCCTCGAAGTGGGGATACTCGAAGATAAGCTCTATCTCCAACTTCGTAAACTGTCTCCTTGCGTTTAGAATCTGCGTAGCTCTTCTGCCTGGACTGGGCTACCTTGAGCCTATCGCGAATCAACTTCACTTTCTGTTCAGACTCTTTGATCAGATCTGGTCCAAACAACTGGCGGTCTCCCACTTCGTCCCATGACAACGGTGTCCTGCACCTCCTTCCGTACAAAGCCTCGAAAGGGGCCATCTTCAAACTGGTCTGATAGCTATTATTGTAAGAGAACTCTGCATATGGCAAATTATCGTCCCAACTAGATCCATAATCTAGCATACAAGCTCTCAGCATATCCTCCAAAATCTGATTGACTCTCTCGGTCTGTCCATCTGTCTGCGGGTGAAAAGTTGTACTAAACTCTAGCCTGGTACCTAAAGTCTCATGCAACTACTTCCAGAACTTTGAGGTAAACTGGGTTCCTCTATCCGATACGATGCTCCTCGAAACTCCATGCAAACATATGATTCTAGTCATGTATATCTTTGCCAACTTAGCACTGGTGTAAGTGGTCTTTACTGGGATGAAATGTGCTACCTTCGTCAATCGATCAACTACAACCCAAATCGAGTCATAGCCTGAACGAGTCCTTGGCAATCCCGTGATAAAATCCATACCTAGCTTATCCCACTTCCATTCGGGTATCGGCAATGGTTGCAACAATCCTGCTGGCTTCTGATGCTCTGCCTTTACTCTCTGGCATACATCACAAACTGCTACATACTCCGCAATATCCTTTTTCATTCCGGTCCACCAGAAAATATCCTTCAAATCCAAATACATCTTGGTACTTCCTGGGTGAATCGAATACGGTGAGTCATGTGCCTCTTGCAGAATCAACTTTCGGATCTCCGGGTCATTGGGCACGTAAACATGGTCTTCAAACCATAGGATGTCATGCTCATCCTCTCGAAATCCTTTAGCTTTTCCTTTGCTCAGTTTCTCATTTATGGAGGCAATCTCTTTGTCCATTTTCTGAGCTTCTCTGATTCTATCCATCAAAGTTGACTGAATCTCTAGTGCTGCTACATAGCCTCTCGGAACTATTTCCACACATAGTTCACGAAAATTTTCTGCTAACTCCTTGGGTATTTCTCCCGTCATTAATGTATTGACATGGCTCTTGCGGCTTAATGCATCAGCTACTACATTAGCCTTTCCGGGATGATAATGCAATTTCATATCGTAATCCTTGATAAGCTCCAACCATCTCCTTTGTCTGAGGTTCAACTCCTTCTGTGTGAAAATGTACTTCAAACTCTTATGATCCGTGTACACCTCACAATGATTTCCAATGAGGAAATGTCTCCATGTCTTCAGTGCATGCACTACGGCTGCTAACTCCAAATCATGCGTAGCGTAATTCAATTCGTGGGGCTTCAGTTGTCGTGAAGCATACGAAACAACTCTTCCTTCCTGCATAAGCACTGCTCCAAGTCCTCGACGTGAAGCGTCGCAATACACCTCATAATCCTTGGTTTGATCTGGCAAAATCAACACTGGTGAGGTAACCAAACGTTTCTTCAACTCCTGGAAACTTGCCTCACAATCCTCTGTCCATTTGAACTTAGTATCCTTCTTCAACAACTCCGTCATAGGCTTTGCAATCTTTGAGAAATTCTCAATAAATCTCCGGTAGTATCCTGCGAGTCCAAGAAAACTCCGGATCTCTCCAACTGTTGTTGGTGCTTCCCACTTGGTCATGGTTTCGACTTTAGCGGGATCTACTGCTATACCTTCTCCAGATATAACATGTCCGAGGAATCCTACTTCCTTCAACCAAAACTCACATTTGCTGAACTTGGCATATAATTGGTGTTCTCTGAGCTTTCCAAGTACCAAACGCAAATGCTCCTTATGCTCCACTTCATCCCTCGAATAAACCAGGATATCATCAATGAACACTACGACGAACTTATCCAAAAACTCCATAAACACTTTGTTCATCATGTTCATAAAATAGGCAGGCGCGTTAGTCAGTCCAAATGACATAACGGTATACTCATACAGTCCATATCTTGTGGTGAATGCTGTCTTAGGTATATCCTGTTCTCGAATCTTCAACTGGTGGTATCCAGATCGCAAGTCGATCTTGGAAAACACGTTAGCTCCTTGCAATCGATCAAACAGATCGTTGATCATTGGTAGTGGGTACTTGTTCTTGATCGTTACTTCGTTCAATCCTCGATAATCAACAACCATCCTTAACGATCCATCCTTCTTCTCCACTAGAAGTACTGACGATCCCCAAGGTGAAGAACTTGGGCGAATATATCCCTTATCCAGTAACTCCTTAATCTGCTTCTTAATTTCCACCAAATCTTTTGCTGGCATCCTACATGGTCTCTTTGATATTGGCCCAGTGCCTGGCAAAAGCTCAATCAAAAACTCAATGTCTCTATCCGGTGGCATGCCTGGCAACTCTTCGGGAAATACATCAGGAAAATCCTTTACCACCGGTACTTCCTCCTGCACAACTCCTGATAAGGAATTTACTTGTGTTCGGTTTGGCGCATGCCGGGATACATACTTGATCCTTCTTCCTTCTGGCGTTGTGAGCAAAATTGTCTTACTGGCGCAATCGATGTTTCCTCCATACATCGACAGCCAATCCATACCAAGTATCACATCCAGACCTTGGGATTCCAAAATAATTAAATCCGTTGGGAAAACATGCCTTCCTATACTTAATGGCACTTGAAAACATCCTTGACTGGCCATGTACTCCGCTCCTGGTGAGCTTACTAGCATAGGTGTTTTAAGAATCCTAGTGGGCAGACTATACTTTTCCACAAATCCCCTTGATATGCATGAATGCGATGCACCAGTATCAAAAAGAACGAGTGCAGTAAATGACTTAACCAAAAACTTACCTATTACTGCATCGGGCTGAGCTTCAACCTCCTCCACATTAACGTGGTTCACCTGTCCCCTGTTAAAAGGGTTCGGCTTCTTTCCAGAGCTTCCATTGCCGTTTTGTCCTTCAGGACAGTCATTTGCATAATGTCCTGGCTTCGAACACTTATAGCAAGTGACGTGGCTCAAATCCTTCTTGGCTGGGGTTGATGGGGTGCTGCGGTTCTGTCCATTACTTCCTCCATTCCCATTACCATTCTTGGTGCCATTGTGATTGTGCGAGCTACCTACTCCATGGGTATGCTGAAAATGTCCTCCTGGTTTAGGGGTAAAACGAGGCTTCTGCTGAGCTCCTAAATTATACTTTCCTTGTCCATACTTCCTCTTGCGGTTCTCAATTTGCTGCTGCTTCCCTTCAATCATAAGAGCACGATCTACCAACTCCTGGTAGTTGTTGAAGGTGGCTACCATCAACTGCATACTCAATTCATCATTCAGTCCTTCCAGGAATTTCTCCTGCTTAGCTGCATCTGTAGCAACGTCATCTGGGGCATAACGTGCTAGCTTACTAAACTCCTCCACATACTGGCCAACTGTCCGTCCTCCTTGGTGCAAGTTACGAAACTCACGCTTCTTCATGGCCATTGCTCCTGCTGAAACATGGGCAGTACGAAAAGCTTGCTGAAACTGGTCCCATGTGACAGTGTCGACTGGGAAGGTGGCTGTGAAATTCTCCCACCAAGATGCTGCGGGTCCTTCTAACTGATGTGCGGCAAACTTCACCTTCTCCCCATCTGTGCATCCTGCTGTGGTCAACTCCCTAGATATCTTGCGGAGCCAATCATCTGCTACAATCGGCTCGGTGCTACTGGAAAACACCAGTGGATTCAGCCTAAGAAAACGGGCTAAGTGGTCAACAGGTGGTGGTGGTGGTGGGTTGTTGTTGTTGTTCCCCTGATTCTGATTCTGAACTAGCAACTGCATCAAGGTGTTCTGCTGCTGGATCAACTGGGTGAGCTCCGACGGAAAGGCAAATCCGGGGTCACGTCTCGGAGGCATCTGAGGGTTTAGAAAAGATGAGATATAAGAACAGAGGGGGTCTAAAGAGAAAACACTACCCATATGCACATGAGGCAAAAGCACACAATTCACTTCAATCAATCAAACAAAGGCATACAATCGATCTAACTATCGCAAAAGTGCTCGGACTACTATATTTACATGGTGGACTACTACTACTGATGAGGTTGTCTACTAGAAATATTCTATGGTTGTAGACTCCATGATATCTGCTACTGCTTCATCAACATAGACATCATCGCTACTATCTTGTTCTGAGTCGGTGCCGTCGATGATGATGTAGTCTTCCGGGTTAATCTCCTTGGGTTCTTCGTCTTCATCTACTAGTGTCGGGCCTCCCATAAATATTCCAATATTCTTGATCAGATCATCATTCTTCTCCACCAGTACTTCAATTTCTTCTTCATAACCTTCGCGTGTAGCCTTGAGTTCTTCCTCTAGTTCCTTGATTCTAGTCTTATCCTTCTTCAGATCTATCATGTCGGCGCACATCTGATTCTCCTGTCGTCGAATGTGCTGGTTTAACTCCTGGATAAAAGCTGCAATTGATCTATCCTTCCTGGTGCTGATCATCTCCCAATGTTCATCTCGGTGCCCACAAATCTGGTAGATAGTATCCTTGAGATCCTTGCGGTAGACTTCTCCAATGCGTCCCATGGCGATGTGAGCTGCCATGCTCTTTCCTAGACTCCAAGTTGGTGCATCAAAAGAAAACTCTATGGGCTCAGTACTGGCATGAACGTCCTTCCTGGAACTTGAACTTGAATCATCCAGCGCTCTTCTTCAGGTAAAGTGGCGTTGTAGGTTCCCGTGAAGCTTGGTATTCCTATGTTCAGGTATCTAGTGACTTCCTTCAAGTGGCGTCCAAAGGGGGTATCTTCATCTGGTTGGGTGAACTTGTTCCTTGCATCTGCCATCCTAAAGAGTAGAAAAGATGAGAAGTCAGAAGAGAAGAGAGTGAGTAGTGATCTAGGTCTTTAGCTTAGTGGTCGTGTCCTACAGTCAGCGTGTGCTCTGATACCATCTCTGTAGCGACCAGACCTCAAACAGTCTGATCTCTGTGCTCCGGTGTCATCCCTGGATCAGTAATGCTGACACCACACAGTACTCGGAGGATTTATAACAGAGTAGCAATCACACACTTATTACATCGAGTGTCTCAAAAGAGAACTTAGTACAATAAATATGGCTTAAGGCCATCTAGTAACGATAACAGCGGAAGGCTTGGAAGATAAGTGAGTCCATCAACTCCAACGGCATCACTGAGTATAGAACCACGACCTACGACTCCTTAATCGTCGTCTGAAAAGTCTGCAACATTAACGTTGCAGCCCAGAAACGGGTCAGCACATGGAATATGCTGGCAAGGTAACACATAGAGAATAATGGAATGCAACAGCTATACTATATGCATATTTGGCTGGTGGAAAGCTCTATGGTTACAGTTTTTGCGTAAAGCCAATTTTTCCCTACTTCAAAGGAATAAAATTAATTACTATCATGGTGGTTGTTAAACATTGAGAATGGTTGACAGCATTCTCAATCCCAATTAAGTAACATCATTAAAATCCCACATAATTTATTTTAGAGTAACATGTTGAGATTCACATGATAATCCAGGTACTAGATACTCAAGATGTTCATAACCGGGGACACGGCTAACCATGATTAGTTTGTTACACTCTGCAGAGGTTTGCGCACTTTTCCCCACAAGGCTCGATCGCCTCCGTTTGGTTTCTCGCACTGCAGGGTGTTTGAGAAGACGGATGACCGAGACACAGTCTTTCAGAAGCGCTAGCACCTTACGACGGGTAGACCGGTACACCTACTTTCCCCTACATCTGCTAGTCTACCACTGTAAGAGTTCGCACAACTTAGTCAACTATGCCAGAGCCCATAATGGCTTGTGGCTGCACACGGAAGTTTCTAGTATGAATAATCTCATGATCCCTTTGGGCCTGGGTGGCGGTCCAAAGAAAAACAGGCAAGTCCTGGTAACCCCAGGTGCCTCAATCCACCCAGATGTGTGTTAGGTTGCCACCTTAGATAAACCCTTAATTTTCAATCTCACATCTGTCATGGATATCACTCATCCAATCCACGTCTACTAGCATAGCATGGCATAATAAGCAAACGTAGAAGTAACTCCCAAATGTTTGATAATAAACAGGTAATAGGTACTACCTCATCTACTTCCCATCCCACAGTTTAATTAGATCCTAACCATGCAATGTGTGAGGATTGATCTAATGCAATAAAACTGGGTTGTAGAAAAGGTATGATCAAAGTGTTACTTGCCTTGCTGATGATCCGCGTAACCTAGAGATTCGAAGTAACAGGCGGCGCACTCCGGGTATTCTATCGCAGACAAACAACAAGCATACAATAAGTACTCATCTAATGCACAGGTAAAACTCAAATAGAAGATCTAACCAGAAAGTTCAACTTAAGAACCCTGGTTGGCAAAAAGAATCAAATCGAACGAAGCAAAAGAAATCAAACGGCGAAAGAAAACAACTTCGTTCTAGTAATCTGGATCTAGGGCAAATTTTACAGTCGCAAAAACTTGTTTGAGTTGATTAATCGGAAAGAGGGTTTCGAGGCAAAACTCCAGGCGCTTGAATCGCCTGATTCCGATAAACGAGCGAAAAGTTGTACTAAAACGAAAATCGGATCAGAAATCCTAATCAGAAAATAACCGCGGAAAATCCGACGAAAAAGAAAAACGACGAACAGAATTTTTTTTAAAAAAACAGCACAGAAAACGAGGCGGCGGCGAACCTCGAAAGGCGCGCGCTCCGGTGGCGGCGGCGGCGGCGGCGGCTAAAGGCGGCGGCGGCTAGGGTTTCGGCTGGGCTGGGGCGGCTCTCTCGGTCGGGCCTCGGGCGGCTTATAAAGGCCCCAGGCCAGGGAGTCCTGGCCGGGTACGGCCCGGAGTCGGTTCCGTTTTTTTTAAATCCGCTCGGAAGAAAAATAAAAAGAAATACTAAACTCCAAAAATCACGAAATAAATTTTGCCGGGTTTCTAAAATCAAGCCCGATAAAGTGAACATTTATCTGGGCCCAAACTACAACTTTGAAAAACGCGCATTTTTCCTAAATTCAAATAAAAATACCGGAAAACACCTAAATAAAACTTATTTGATTTTTTTATTAAATCCTCATTATTTCTATATTTTGGGAAAGTCATTTTATTCCCGCTCTCATATTTTTGTAATAGAAATAATTGATGATAAAATAAATAAAATCAAATGATCCTGTTTACATAATTTGAGAAAACTCAAATACGTAAATAACGAAATCCCCAACTCTCTCCGTGGGTCCTTGAGTTGCTTAGGATTTTCTAGGATCAAAACCAAAAGCAAAATAAAATATGATATGCATGATGACCTAGTGTATAACATTCCAAATTGAAAATTTGGGATGTTACACCTAAGCTGTCGTTTCTTAAAGTTTAGGGCTGCGATGCTTATGTGAAAAAGTTTCAACCTGATAAGCTCGAACCCAAATCGGAGAAATGTGTCTTCATAGAATACCCAAAGGAAACTGTTGGGTACACCTTCTATCACATATCCGAAGGCAAGATCTTTGTTGCTAAAAGTGGATCCTTTCTAGAGAAGGAGTTTCTCTCGAAAGAAGTGAGTGGGAGGAAAGTAGAACTTGCTAAGGTAATTGTAGCTTCTCTCGAATTGGAAAGTAGCTCATCACTGAAATCAGTTCCAGTGATGCCTACACCAATCAGTGAGGAAGTTAATTATGATGATCATGAAACTTCAGATCAAGTTACTACCGAACCTCATAGGTCAACCAGAGTACGTTCCGCACCAAAGTTGTATGGTAATCCTGTTCTGGAAATCATGTTACTAGACCATGACGAACCTACGAACTATGAGGAAGCGATGATGAGCCCAGATTCCGCAAAATGGCTTGAGGCCATGAAATCTGAGATAGAATCCATGTATGAGAACAAAGTGTGGACTTTGGTGGACTTGCCCGTTGATCAGCAAGCCATTGAGAATAAATGGATCTTCAAGAGGAAGATGAACGCTGATAGTAGTGTTACTATCTACAAAGCTCGAATTGTCGAAAAACGTTTTCGACAAGTTCAAGGTCTTGACTACGATGAGATTTTCTCACTCGTAGTGATGCTTAAGTGTGTCCGAATCATGTTAGCAATTGCCACATTTTATGAAACCTGGCAAATGGATGTCAAAAACTACATTCCTTAATGGATTTCTTAAAGAAGAGTTGTATATGATACAACAAGAAAGTTTTGTCAATCCTAAAGGTGCTAACAAAGTGTGCAAGCTCCAGCGATCCATCTATGGACTGGTGCAAACATCTCAGAGTTGGAATATACGCATTGATGAGTTGATCAAAGCATATAGTTTTATACAGACTTGCGGTGAAGCCTATATTTACAAGAAAGTGAGTGGGAGCACTACGACATTTCTGATAAGTTTATGTGAATGACATATTATTGATCGGAAATAATGTAGAATTTTCTGGAAAGCACAAAGGAGTTTTTGAAAGGAGTTTTTCAAAGAAAGACCTTGGTGAAGCTGCTTACATATTGAGCATCAGGATCTATAGAGATAGAACAAGGCGCTTGATAAATTTTTCAATGAGTACATACCTTGACAAGTTTTGGAAGTAGTTCCAAATGGAACAGTCAAAGAAGAAGTTCTTGCCTGTGTTGCAAGGTGTGAAGTTGAGTAAAGACTCAAAACCTGACCACGGCAGAAAATAGAAAGAGAATGAAAAGTCATTCCCTATGCCTCAGTCATAGGTTCTATAAAGTATGCTATGTTGTGTACCAGACCTATTGTGTACCTCACCATGAGTTCGGCAAGAGGGTACAATAGTGATCCAGGAGTGGATCACTGAACAGCGGTCAAAATTATCATTAGTGGAATAAGGAAATGTTTCTCGGTTATGGAGGTGACAAAGAGTTCTTCATAAGAAGTTACGTCGATGCAAGATTTGACACCGATCTGGATGACTCTAAGTCTCGATCTAGATACATATTGAAAGTGGGAGTGATTACCTAGAGTAGATGCGTGCAGAGCATTGTAGACATAGAAAATTTGCAAAATACATATGGCTCTGAATGTGGCAGACCCGTTGACTAAACTTCTCTCACAAGCAAAACATGATCACTCTTTGGGTGTTAATCACATAGCGATGTGAACTAGGTTATTGAGTCTAGTAAACCCTTTGGGTATTAGTCACATGAAGATGTATAATCACATAAAGTTGTGAACTATTGGTGTTAAATCACATGGCGATGTGAACTAGATTATTGACTATAGTGCAAGTGGGAGACTAAAGAAAATATGCCCTAGAGGCAATAATAAAGTTGTTATTTATATTTCCTTATATCATGATAAATGTTTATTATTCATGCTAGAATTGTATTAACTGGAAACTTAGTACATGTGTGAATACATAGAAAAACTGAGTGTCACTAGTATGCCTCTACTTGACTAGCTCGTTAATCAAAGATGGTTAAGTTTCCTAACCATAGGCATGAGTTGTCATTTGATTAACGGGATCACATCATTAGAGAATGATGTGATTGACTTGACCCATCCGTTAGTTTAGCACGATGATCGTTTAGTTCGTTACTATTGCTTTCTTCATAACTTATACGTGTTCCTATGACTATGAGATTATGCAACTCCCGAATACCGGAGGAACACTTAGTGTGCTATCAAACATCACAAAGTAACTGGGTGACTAAAAAGATGCTCTACAGGTGTCTCCTATGGTGTTTGTTGAGTTGGCATAGATCGAGATTAGGATTTGTCACTCCGTGTATCGGAGAGGTATCTCTGGGCCCTCTCGATAATGCACATCACTATAAGCCTTTCAAGCAATGTGACTAATGAGTTAGTTACGGGATGTTGCATTACGGAATGAGTAAAGAGACTTGCCGGTAACGAGATTGAAATAGATATTGAGATACCGACGATCGAATCTCGGGAAAGTAACATACCGATTGGAAAGGGAACAAGTATGCTATTATGCGGTTTGACCTATAAAGATCTTAGTAGAATATGTAGGAACCAATGTGGGCATCCAGGTTCCTCTATTGGTCATTGACTGGAGCTGTGTCTCGGTCATGTCTACATAGTTCTTGAACCCATAGGGTCCGCACGCTTAACGTTCGATGACGATCGGTATTATGATTTTATGTGTTTTGATGTACCGAAGGTAGTTCGGAGTCCCGGATGTGATCACGGACAAGACGAGGAGTCTCGAAATGGTCGAGACATAAGGATCGATATATTGGAAGGCTATGTTTGGACATTGGAATGGTTCGGGATGAGTTCAGGCATTTACCGGAGTATCGGGGGGGCGGGGGGTTACCGGAACCCCCCTGGGAGTAAATGGGCCTTGTTGGGCCTTAGTGGGAGAGAGGAGGAGGCAGCCAAGGTGGGGGCGTGCCCCCCCAAGCCCAATCCGAATTGGGAGGGGGCGGCCCCCCTTTCCTTCTCTCCCTCTCCCTTCCTTCTTCTCCTACTCCAACTAGGGAAAGGGGGGAACCTACTCCTACTAGTAGTAGGACTCCCCCCCTTGGGCGCGCCCTATGAGGGCCGACCCTCCCCTCCTCCACTCCTTTATATAAGGGGGAGGGGGCACCCCATAGACGCACAAGTTGATTGTTTAGCCATGCGCGGTGCCCCCCTCCATAGATTTCCAGCTCGGTCATATCGTTGTAGAAATTAGGCGAAGCCCTGCGTCAGTAACTTCATCATCGCCATCATCACACCGTCGTGCTAACGAAACTCTCCCTCAACCTCAGCTGGATCTAGAGTTCGTGGGATGTCACCGAGCTAAACGTGTGCAGATCGTGGAGGTGCTGTACCTTCGATGCTAGGATCGGCCGGATCATGAAGACGTACGACTACATCAACCGCATTGTCATATGCTTCCACTTACGGTCTACGAGGGTACGTGGACAACACTCTCCCCTCTTGTTGCTATGCATCACCTAGATGGATCTTGCGTGTGCGTAGGAATTTTTTTTGAAATTACCGCGTTCCCCAACATATACCTTCATTCCCCATGAAGTGGCACTTCTCCTAATTCAAGATAAGATTAGTTTCTTCGCATGTCTGCAAAACTCGATCAAGGTTGCTTAAGAAATCATCAAAATAAGTCCCGTAAAAAAAATTCATCCATGGATACCTCAACAATCTTTTCACAAAAAACAGAGAATATAGCGGTCATACATCTTTGAAAGGTAGCATGTGCATTTCATAAACCAAAAGTTATACGCCTATAAGCATAAGTTCCAAAAAGGACAAGTAATAGTAGTTTTCTCTTTATCTTCTTTTGACACAGATATTTGAGAAAAACCAGAATATCCATCCAGAAAACAAAAGTGTATGCTTAGATGATCTTTGTGACATTTGATCAATAAAAGGCATGGCATAATGGTCTTTTCTAGTAGCTTTGTTTAATTTCCTGAAATCAATTACCATCCTATAACCAGTTACAATTTGTTGTGGGGTAAGTTTGTTTTTTTATCATTAGGAACAACAGTTATACCACTGTTCTTAGGAACACAATGAACATGACTTACCCATCTACTATCAGCTATAGGATAAATTATACCTGCCTCCAGAAGCTTTAATATTTCAGTTCTTACCACATCCTTCATCTTAGGATTTAGATAATGTTGATGATCAATGACGGGTTTAGCATTAGGCTCCATATTAATCTTGTGCTGACATAGAGTGGGACTAATGCCCTTCAGATCATTAAGAGTATATCCAATAGCAGCACAGCGCTTCCTTGGAGTTTTAAGTAACCTATTTTCTTCATGCTCTCACAGGTTAGTGATACGTCTCCATCGTATCTACTTTTCCAAACACTTTTGCCCTTGTTTTGGACTCTAACTTGTATGATTTGAATGGAACTAACCCGGACTGACGTTGTTTTCAGCAGAATTACCATGGTGTTGTTTTATGTGCAGAAAACAAATATTCTCGGAATGACCTGAAACTCCACGGAACATCTTAGAAAAAATAATAAAAAATCCTCGCCAAATATGAAGACCAGGGGCCCACACCCTTCTCACGAGGGTGGGGGCCGCCCTCCTAGGGCGCGCCCCCCTACCTCGTGGGCCCCTTGGATGCCCTCCGACACCAACTCCAACTCTATATATTTGCTTTCGGAGAGAAAAAAATCAGAGAGAAGAAATCATCGCGTTTTACGATACGGAGCCGCCGCCAAGCCCTAAAACCTCTCGGGAGGCCTGATCTGGAGTCCGTTCGGGGCTCCGGAGAGGGGGATTCGTCACCGTCGTCATCATCAACCATCCTCCATCACCAATTTCATGATGCTCACCGCCGTGCGTGAGTAATTCCATCGTAGGCTTGCTGGACAGTGATGGGTTGGATGAGATTTATCATGTAATCGAGTTAGTTTTGTTTGGGTTTGATCCCTAGTATCCATTATGTTCTGAGATTGATGTTTCTATGACTTTGCTATGCTTAATGCTTGTCACTAGGGCCTGAGTGCCATGATTTCAGATCTGAACCTATTATGTTTTCATGAATATATGTGAGTTCTTGATCCTATCTTGCAAGTCTATAGTCACCTACTATGTGTTATGATCCGGCAACCCCGAAGTGACAATAATCGGGACCACTCCCGGTGATGACCATAGTTTGAGGAGTTCATGTATTCACTATGTGCTAATGCTTTGTTCCGGTTCTCTATTAAAAGGAGGCCTTAATATCCCTTAGTTTCCAATAGGACCCCGCTGCCATGGGAGGGTAGGACAAAAGATGTCATGCAAGTTCTTTTCCATAAGCACGTATGACTATATACGGAATACATGCCTACATTACATTGATGAATTGGAGCTAGTTCTGTGTCACCCTATGTTATGACTGTTACATGATGAACCGCATCCGGCATAATTATCCATCACTGATCCGATGCCTCTGAGTTTCCCATATACTGGTTTACGCTCATTTACTTTCCCGCTGCTACTGTTACAATCACTACAAAATACCAAAAACACTAATTTTGCTGTCTTTATTTTTGTTGCCGCTACCACCACTATCATATTACTTTGCTACTAAACACTTTGCTGCAGATACTAAGTTTCCAGGTGTGGTTGAATTGATAACTCAGCTGCTAATACTTGAGAATATTCTTTGGCTCCCCTTGTGTCGAATCAATAAATTTGGGTTGAATACTCTACCCTCGAAAGCTGTTGCGATCCCCTATACTTGTGGGTTATCAGTTAGCATTGATAATAACATGATATATATTCTTTTCATCAAGATAAGCATATTTAAGTGTATCAAGTAGTTTCTTTAATTCAAATGCAGGATCGCTCTTAGGTGGTAGAGGATTTCCAAGATTTCCAACAGGTAAATTATGCTTAAGGATAGGTGCTTTTTTAAAGAATATCTCATCTATTTCATTTTTCCATTCATATGAATATCATTTTCATGGTCTAGCAAGTATTGGTCTAAAGGATCGGTAGGAGAAACAACAATGGAAGCAAGACCAATAATTTCATCTTTACTAGATAATTCTTTCTCATGTGGTAGTCTACGGAACTTAGAGAAATTAAACTCATGAGATATATCACCAAAATTAACTCTAACCTTTTCTTTAGCACAATCAATTTCAGCATTAACGTTATTCAAGAAAGGCCTGCCAAATATAATGGGACAAAAACTATCTTGTTGTGAACCTAGTACTAAGAAATTAGTAGGGTATTTGATCTGACCACACAAGACTTCAACATCTCGCACAATCCCAAGCGGTGAAATAGTATAACCCACAAGTATAGGGGATCAATTGTAGCCTTTCTCGATAAGTAAGAGTGTCGAACCCAACGAGGAGCTAAAGGTAGAAAAAATATCCCCTCAAGTTTTATCGACCACCGATACACCTCTACGCATGCTTTATGTTTGCTTTACCTAGAACAAGTATGCATCTAGAAGTACTTTGTAGGTGTGATAGGATAGGTTTGCAAGATAATAAAGAACACATAAATAAAAGCTAGGGGCTATTTAGATAAAGAAACAATTAAGTTAGTTTTAGTGGAGAGCTTTTTGTCACACAAGAAAATTATTTGTCCCTAGGCAATCGATAACCAGACCGATATCATTATTGCAATTTTATATGAGGGAGAGGGATGAGCTAACATACTTTCTCAACTTGGATCATATGCACTTTTGATTGGAACTCTAGCAAGCATCCACAACTACTAAAGATCATTAATGCAAAACCCAACCATAGCATTGAAGTATCAAGTCCTATTTACTCCCATACACAAACCACCTACTTACTCGGGTATGTGCTTCTGTCACTCACGCCACCCACCATAAGCAAATCATGAACATATTGCAAACCCTACAGCAGGGATCCCTCACGCTTGCGCGACAAGGAGAGCACCATAGGAAAGCACCAATAATAAAACATACAACTCAAACCAATCACGATCATCAATCAACCCATAGGACAAAATGGATCTACTCAAACATCATAGGATAGCCATACATCATTGGGAAATAATATATAGCGTGGAGCACCATGTTTAAGTAGAGATTACATCGGGGAGAAGAGGTGTTACACTGCTGCATCCAGGGGGAGACAGTTGGTGATAACGGCGGCGAAGTTGTTGGTGTAGATCGCCGTCATGATGATGGCCCCGGCAGCATTCCGGTGCCACTGGGAGAGAGGGGGGAGAACCCCCTCCTCCTTCTTCTTCCTTGGCCTCTATCATGGACTTAACAGGGCAGATGTCCTAGCGAAAGGACTTAGTCATGGATCCATCACAACTAGGTTAGCTTGAAGGTGTTAAACGGGACAAAGGACAATGAGATTTTACCCAGGTTCGGCCCCTCTCAACGATGTAAAAGCCTACTCCTACTTTGTGTTGTATTGCTAGGGTTTCGATTACCAGGGAGTGAATATGCTTTACCTAGTTCTCGATTGTTTGTTTCTTGAGTTAACCCGCTGCCGGTTCACCCCTTTATATACACAGGTTGATGCCAAGCGGCTTACAGAGTCCCGGCCGGCTCATACACAACGTGTCCGGCTCGGTGACTAACTAAGCTTGCCTTACAATACAAGTTATACATGTGGCGGTTCATCCTCTTGGGCCTCAAGCTGCCTCTGGGTCTTGGGTCGTCAATAGGCTTGCTATGACCTGCCATCTTCATTGATAAGTCGCCAGTGGTATGGCCCGGCCCCTCCTGGGCGGTTCATACCCATTAGTTATATCCCCAACATTAGGCCCCAGGTTGATTTGAACTTGTTCACATCAATCTTCAGTACCCAACTTGTCAAAATCTTGCATCGTCCTTTTAACAAATTTGTTGTAACCCGCCATGACGTCCGCTCATAGAACTTCCATAACCTGCCATGACATCATTTCACATTAATTTCGCACGAGGCGCAGAACATCTTTAACCGATCCTTATCTTAATGATCATCCCGAAAATCGAGGCGTCCATATAGCCATATGATGATTTCGGCCTCCTCGATTCCTGCACATGCCCTGTATCCATCCTCTTATAAATAGGGACATGGGACCTTTTCCTTTTTCCCCTTGCCTCCTAATTTGATTCTGCACCATGTACTTAGCTTTTAACCTCTGGTCGGTTTAACAGCATAATCCATGACCCGGCAGGTACCATTAGCCTCCTTTTAAGACGCCAATATGAATATCCACGTACTTCATGTTCATCTTCCGGCTTAACATGTCAGCCATTTATAGCAATTTACCTTTGAATCAATGATCCAGTTTAACAACATAATCTTAAACCGGTAATGTTTCTTTCTTTTAGGCCTTCAACCTTAAAATGGGCAAAACTGTCACTGTCTGTAACTAGGTCATTTCGCGAGTCACCGAGGAAGATTTGAACGAGTATGTTCAAACAGGCGTCCTAGCCAAAAAAGATGTCATCCATTGGAGGGTTCCAGGCACAGAAACCCCTTCTGAGCCCAAGGATGGTGAAGTAATTGTCTTCACTAATCATATGCTTCAGGGCTTCAGCCCTCATGGCTCAAAATTCTTCCACGATGTGCTGCATTTTTTCAAGCTCCATCCACAAGACATCAGACCAAATTCTGTTTCAAACATATGTAACTTTCAAGTATTCTACGAGGTGTACCTTCAAAGGGAGCCCACCGTAGAGTTATTCAGGGAATTTTACTATTTAAACCGGAAGAACGAGTTCACACACGGACCCAGCCTAGATCTAGGCGGCATCTCTATACAGCAGCGGAAAGAAGCCACTTTTCCAGCTGCCACCCTGCCCAGTCATCCCAAAGACTAGAACCAAACCTGGTTTTATTGCAAAGACACTTCTCCGGAAGGGGAAAACCCTCTATCGGGTTATCGCGCTAGCCGGCTTAGCAACAGGTACCCTCTGCCAGACCACATCAACACAAAGGAATGGGCCAAATATGCGCCCATTTTTTCAAAAATCAGGGCCTTCGTGGCTAATGGTTTGACTGGCAACCTTGTTCGGTGCTGGGTTTCATGGAGGATATTGCCCCTAAGCCTATGACTCGGCTTAATGTGTCAGTATACTGGCAACTTGAAAGATCCACTCCACCACTTCCAGACAGAGATGACTGGAGAGGACAAAAATGGTATGACCAAATCACTCCTGAACGGGAGTCTGGAAGATTGCAGCAAAGTTGGATTGAATCGTTTCTACGCTCTCAACCAACCACCAGTTGTAACTTTTTAAGCTATTCCTGGTTTAAGCACTGTCTCTCATTCAAACTGTCTTTTCATAACCCATTTTATTTGCGCAGGCCGATTCCTCTTTCTGGAAGAAGAAATTAGATAAGCCAATTAAGAAGACTCGGACAAAGAGCAAAGCTATCAAAAAGCCTGCCAAGAAGAAAACCAATCCCGCCGAGTTATTCAACTTGGATGATAATGATGAGTCGGAGGAAGAACTTGATTCCCTTGGCTCATTTTTTGTACATCTTATTGATAATGACTATTATTAGGATGATGCGGAGGACAGCTGTGTAGATGATGAAGAAGTGATTACTCTTTCCTCCGGCTCAGAACCTCTGCTAACAAAGAAAACTCGACAAGCAAGCCGGAAAGTAAGATTTTCTCACCCCTTAGCTTACTTGGATCCCAACTTTATTTTGAAGAAACATCAACATGAAGCTCGCCGCGCAACCCGGAACAACGGCGGTGGGGTTTTATCCTCCGGTTTACCCAACACACTGATTCCTCGCAAGCGTCGTGATAAGGTTTCACAAATTTCTGACTTAGCTTATCCCAAAGCGCGTATTTTTCATCAACCTCTTAACCTTTCCGATTCAAACTATCATGGGACATCTCATTCCTCCTCCAGCGACTCAAAGGGAACTGAAATCCCAGCCTTCAAGACCATGCCTGGGTAAGAATGTTAAAACGATCCATTTTGAATCATGCATTTACCTGTCATATTAACTATGTCTTGTACTTTATTTTCAACGCTATGGCAAAGCCCAGCAAGAAGCAGAAGATTGACAAACCGGCTGAAGAGCCCAAGACTGTTGAACCGGAACAACATGCCACAACCGAGAATTTGCATCAAGTATTAGAAGCTGTTATGGATGACTCTCCTCCAGAGGAACACCCCATTATCCAAGATGCCCTGGATATTGATCCAGAAAATGATAAACCGCCCAGTCCTGTTCAGTCGGCTTAGGAAACTGATGATATAAGGATTACTAGGATGGCTTATCAGGCCCCAGGCAACCCCATTGCCCTGTCCAAACACAGTGCCAAGGAGGAGTTCTCTGCTGTTGATAAGGGCAAATGGAAAGTTCACTTGGGAAGCTATTCTCAATTTAGTGCCCAAGAGATTCACTCTGGTTACTTGAACCGCCTTCACACCAGCCGTGACTTCGAAGCCAGCTCGGTCAACTTGATAAAGGAGCGCTTTGAGGTAATCCAGCACAATCCTCTTCATAAATATACTTCTATCAGCCGCCAAGTCTATAGAATATGATAGAATTGAATATACTGTTGACTTTAGATAGTCATAAACGAATGAAGATCAAAACTAGTAGCCACCAAGGGCCGTCTTAAACTATCAAGTTAAGCCGGGACTTCAATTAATAGTGACCAGCTTTGCACCTGTAGCCCCCAAGGGCAGCTTTAATCAGTATGAAAAAGAACTGGGACTTAAACTATCAAGTTAAGCCGAGACTTATCACCATGGATGGAAAAAAAACCCAAGCATGTAGCTTTATAAGCCGGATCACATCATTTTTCCTGGGTCATGAAAGAAACTTGTTTTGAAAAAAAGAGCAATAGACATTAGCCCCCAAGTGCCAAGGAAAATACTTGTATTATGCTTGGGACTTCAAAAATAATCAATGATCATAATACCTTCCATGTTGTTCGTGTCACAGGCAGAACTAAATGAGAAGGAAAACCAAGTCAAAGATCTGAGCGCCAATATTCAAACTCAACAATGTGAGACGTCAAAAGCCAAATCAGAGCTGAAGACTGCATTGGAGAACATTGAGCAGTTAAAACAGAGCTCCGGTAATGATAGAACCGGCTGGGAGACCGAGAAGGCAGCTTTACTAAGAAGAGCGGAGGATGCCGAAGCAGCCCTTAAACCGGTAACTGACAAGTTGTCTGGTTTAAAGCATCAAATCAACAGCATGACATCGGCCATCTTTGGTAAGTAACAAAAATATTCTTGCTTGCACCATATGTTATAATCATCTGTTGTCTTACCAATAATTTTACTAATGCAGGCTCCCGAAGCGCCAAAATGGGTTCAGACATGCGCATCAAGATTAAGGCTGTCTATACTATGGTAGAGTAGTTGTACACTGGCGCTCAACGGACAATCGCTACTGCTATTCATAACAAACATCCGCCCATCCTCATCGAGGAAACACTAGAGAAGCTATCGGTGTTGCCCCAAAGGATTGAAGAGTTAAAGTGACCAGCCGCCAGAGCTGGCGCCATGTGACAGCCTGGGTTTTGCTCCTTTCTTATTTGCTTGATTTTTCATTTGAAATTTTTGAAACTTGGAGTTTCTGAATCTTTTCATATGGACTTAAACACTTGGGCATCCTTGGCTTTCACCCAAGTGCTTCACTTCCCTCCTAAATCATCATTTCACTTCTGACCCACCCCAAAAAATACTTTGGAATATTTTTCTTAAATGAAAAATATTCATTTTCTCTCAAAAACCCTAAGCCAGATCTGTTTGCTTCAAAGCAACCCCAATTTTTATGGCTCAGAAAAATCTGAGATAATTCACAAATATTCTGTGAACCCTAGTGCACCTTCCTGAGCAAAAATATTTCATCACTTTTTGGAATATTTTTGCTACAGAAAATCTTTTCTGTTCTGGACAGAAATGGTGGTTTCTACAGCAACTACCATTTTACTTTTACTCCATTTGACCTGAACTTTCTTGTGCATCTTTACCTTAGTAACTTATCACTAGCCTCCAAAGCACAGCTTCAAACTTCAAGCCATTTGACCACAGTAACATCACAAAGTTACTGACCAGAAACTTACTTGGTATATGAAAACTTCTCTAATGCACCTGGATCCAAACCAAATCGTGGTAACACTCAAAACTACCACAAACAACATGCCAGACATTGAGTTTATGCTTAGATCGACCGGATGTCATAGTTCACACGGTGACCACGTTCGTCCAGGCGTGCTGGCATGCAGCCGACGCGCTCTGCGGCGCGCCCGAGCCTCTGTTGCTCGCGTGCTCGCTTCCCCGCCTTCCTAACCATGCAAAACCTTGCCACCATCATCGTCTCAACATTCTTAACTCCTCCCTAGCGCTCGTCGACGCCGGAGCTCGCCGCAGTGAGCACGAGCAAGGTCCGACCAGCCCAACAGTGCGGAGCGCACTATGCTCGTCGCTATCCTCTTGATCACGTGCTCGTCTCTGCCTGCCCACATTGGCCGCGTGACCTTTGTCGCCTTCTCCTCCTCTCACTGACGCTGCTCGTCGCCGGGCGCCGTGGACAGGTGTCCACTGGCGGAGCCCGAAGCACTCTCGCCGCTCGCCTATATATAGAGCCCTCCCCAGCCTCCTCGAGCACCATCCAGCACTCACACACACCCCCACGACGAGTAAGAGGCCGGAGCCCGGCCGGGCAGGCCTCGGGCCGCCATCCCCGAGCTCGAGCTCACCGGCGATCCCCTCTGGTCGCCGCAGTAGCTCCAGCCCCTCCCAGGCCTGGGCGACCCCTCCAATGCCTCCGCCTCTCTCCGGTGAGGCCGTCTCGACCGCTTGGAGCCCCTGGAGTGGCCTCTACTCGCCGTCTTCCTCAACTCCGACGACCTCCATGTTCTGCCTCTGCTTGCGAGGTCGATTCCGACGCCGTCTGACTGCCCCTAGCTACGCTACGGGTACGGGCAGGTGCGCCTCAACCCACTCTTGCCATCCCTCCCTCTCGTTTGGGCCAAGGAGCCCTTGTCACCGGCAAGAGCTCCGGTGAAGCCACGGCCCCCTCTGTTTCCTTCTCCCTCTTCCCCCACCTGACTAGCGGGGCCTGCTAGTCAGCCACTCTGTACGTGCGCGAAGCGGTGCGAGTGGTGGCGCCCCTGGGCTTTACGCCTTGAACGTCACCCCCCAGTCTATTTCTTTTATTCAAATTCATTTGAATTTACAGAACACTCAAACAATTATAACTCTTCAACCATAAGTCCAAATGAATTGATTCTTTTTGCGTTGTATTCTTTGATTAGAAATCTAGCAGCTCACCAAAGATGAGATATTTCTGAGCTGTCTCGAATTTTTCGTGATTTTCAGAAGTGTTCTTGATATTTTCTTTTTATGTTTAAAATTATTTTCAGAAGGTGAAGCTTGTCTTGAGGATCACCAGGAGGTTTGTGAACCTCATCTGCACTAAGGCAAGCCACACCAACATTTTCATGATGTCATTTCAATATTTGTGATTTTCTTACTTGAATGAAATTATTAATCCATGCATTTAAATAATTATGGAGTTATTTATATTCTGTTAAATATTGGTTAGTTTTTATGCTTGATTTACAGAATGGTTGAAAGTACTTTAGTGGATAAAGCAAGTTAAGATTTATTTGACGTAATGATAGAAATAATTTTGTTATGCATGTTAGCAATTATTTTAAAGCTATGTTTTTGCCTTCATAGATTGATAAAAATTTATTAGAAAATAATCTGTTAAATACTTGTTTAATCATATTACTTGTCTTAGAGATTGTTTGAACCCAACTTAGTGATAAAGAAAGTAAGAGTTGTTGATAGTGAAATCTTTTTGACAAGCATATGCGAAATTTAGCGGAGTTACTTTCTTGCGTAAGAAATTAATAAAACTTGTTGCAAAATATTTTGGGTTAAGTTGTGAGTGATTTGAGCAAGTAGAGTAATTTGAGTTGTTGACGTTACGCTTGGTGTGTATAAGGATGACATCGGTCATTTTTATCATTATATGATGCATGTGTTGTTTTGCATTTCATGGCATGCTATGACACCGGTCATTTTTAGTTTAAAGTTAAACCTGAATATAACTAAACTTGAATATAACATTGACTGGGTCATGGTGCCGCTGAAGCGAGTTTCTTTCCAGTGCAACCACATTTTCCTTTGTGGGAAGGCCTTGATTCGGTCCATTGACACGGCCTCTGGTCGGTGCCTCCATCTAGGGAAGGTTATGTCGTGCTTGCCCTGGCCCGGTAAGCAGACATAATCTTGTGTGCTCGTTGATGAGATTATGGTACCGGGTCCCCGAGTGGGAGTGTCCCCGAGTGGGAGTGTTTTGACCACGACGGTGGTCGGGGTGTCTTTGGTAGACATGGGGCCACCTAGGACCAGCCCGTTGGGGATTTGGGTCGGAGTGGCCGGGAGAGTGTTGTGGCAATGGAGGGGTTTTGTCGGAATGTCGTTGGTCCACCTGAATGGGAGTGCGAGGCCATGGGTTCCGTGGTGTGGGTACAGTGTGCTACCTCTGCAGAGTGTGTAATCTATCGATAGCCGAGTCCACAGTCACGGACACCTCGTAGTAGGTCCCACCATGAGTCAACGTTTAATAAAAATTGCACACTAAGTTATGAATTTTGCATTGTTGATGGATGGCAGAAAGGCCATCGAGGCATTTGGGACCAAATGATGGTCATGGTTGTGATCGCCGTAAGGATCACGAGTTGTTCTTGAGAAAGACCACTTTGGTGGTGTGTTTGTGATCCAGAGATGATCACGGTTGGTAAGCTGTCCCGAGGGACGTTTGAGCATGATCACAGCATGTTGACAGACAGTGTTGCATTTTTAATAATTGGTTAAATATCATGATATTGTTTGTCATTATGATTATGCCTGTTGTGAGCTTGCAAGTACATTCAATGTACTGACCTGGCGTGTCATGCCAGATTTCAGGAAAGTATCATTGGAGAGGAGCGTTGTTCGAGTCTAGATCATGTCCACATCGGTGTCCCTGTGATATGGAGCTTCCGCCATGACGTTATTCCGTTGCCACATAGTTGTTCGGATCGAGGCCCCTTTATGTTCACTAAATAATGGACATATTGTTCTGTAACACCCCGTATGTAACTTGCCATAATTGTATTCCAACTCTTGCCATTTCCGGCACTAAGTTATGATATTTCCTCATTGTCGGGTTTTTGTCTCCGTGTGCTTTTGTCTTTATCATGCATCTCATATCATGTCATCATGTGCATTGCATTTGCATACGTGTTCGTCTCATGCATCCGAGCATTTTCCCCATTGTCCGATTTGCATTCCGGCGCTCCTATGTCCTCCGGTGTCCCTTTCTATCTCTTTTCGTGTGCGGGTGCTAAACGTTTTCGGATCGGACCGAGACTTGCCAAGCGGCCTTGGTTTACTGTTGGTAGACCGCCTATCAAGTTTTGTGGCATTTGGACTTCGTTTGATACTCCAACAGTTAACCGAGGGACCGAGAAGGCCTCGTGTGTGTTGCAGCCCAACACCTCTCCAAAGTGGCCCAAAACCCACCTAAACCTCCTCTATCATCTAGGTCGTTCGATCACGATCACGTGACCGCAAACCGTGCTCAATTTAGAGCCTCCTAGCTCCTCCTACCTATAAAAAGGCCTCTCCCCCCGAATTTCCGGATCAATACCTACCCTAAACCTAGCTCCCCTTCCTCCCGCCGCACCGGACACGTCCAGTTCGGCCGGACAAAACCGCCGCCGCCGCCCGCACCCAACCAGGGTGTGACACATATCCCCTGGCCGCTGCCTCCGCTGCCAGGCCCGCGGCCGACCCGCGCCTCGCCGCTCCTGGCCGCGCTCGTCCGCCGCCCGCGACCGCAGCCGAGCCGCCCCGCACGCCCGCCGCCTCCCGCACAGCGCCCGCCGCACCGTTGTCCTCGTCGTCGGCGAGCTCTGGAAGGCGCGCCACCCCGCCGCCTCGGCGTCCGCGTCTCCTCCGGCGATGCCTCGCACCGCGCCTTGCCGCCCCGTCGCCGGCGTTGTCCACTCCGGCCGGCCCCGCAAGTTCCGGCGACCTCTCCGCCCTCTCCCCCGTACTCCGGCGACCTCGAGCTCTGAACTCCGATGATCCTCGTTTTCCGCGCCGGCCAGATCCAGATCCAGATTCGGATCGGTTGACTTTTTGCCCTAATCTCCGTAATTTTTGCATATGTTCATCGCATCATAACTCTGCAACCGTGGCTCCATTTTGGGCGTGTAGCATATCAAATTGTTCGTCGCGTCGAGTACTTCATTTCATCTCATTGCATCATGTTCATTTGAGCTCATCTTGATGCCCTAAATGCTGTTGGAGGAGTGCTAGTTTCTGTTAGTTTCAGATTCATATCAGTAATTGGACATTTGTCATTTTTGCCACGATTGGTGTGTGCCTCCTATGAACTTGAGCTCTACATGAGTTTTGAAGTATGCCATGCCATCTTTACAGGGGTGTATGCCATGTATTTTTGTGATCTCTGTGGTGACTAACACAAGCATGCAAAGTAGCTCTCGTAATGTTGTTGATTTCAGGGACTTAGCAATATTCTATGTCATTGTCCTGATAATATTTTTATGCCATGTATTCATGTTGCTACCGAGTGATCCGTGCCTCTTTTGAGCATGATCAATAAGGATGTTTTGTAGATATGGTTGTGCTCTATCCATCCATGTCTTTGTTTGCAATTATGAAGCAACCTAGCTTGAGTCAATCGAGCTCTACTTTTGCTATAAAATGTTCCTGGCAGAATGTTTACATGTTAAGCATTTTTGCCGAGCTTGTTGTAGTTGGTCTGTGCATGCTATGTTGTTGTTCTTGACATGTCTAGCTTCTATGCCATGTCTACTTGCTAGGTGTATGCTTAGTTTGTCATGCAATGCCTTGTGGTGAGTGCATCGAGCTTGTAAACATGCCTACTTGATATCTGTTTTGCTATGTTCCAGTTTTCTGCTAAGTCTGAATCTGTTAACGATAATTGCTATGTTCACATGGTTGCCATTGTATTTTCTGATCCCTTTTGGCTTATGGTCAGTAAGGGACTTTTGTTGTATGCTTTGAATAGCTTCATGCCATGCCTTGATTTTCCATGATATGTTCCTGTAGCATGTTGTTATCTTGCTCTAAACATTGCTTCCTGATGTTAAATTCCTGACATGTTGTTATTTCACTAAGTCTGTAACCTGTTATCTTTTGCACTTTTGCCATGCTTGTTTGAACCTGCTATTGAGTGAATTAGCTGTAGCTCAGTGTTCATCTTTTGTCAAGCATCTTGAGTGGATCCCTGCCATGTATTTTGTTGCTATGTTAGAGTGTTGTAGCATGTTGTTCTTGATGCATTTAGATGGCCTCGTGCTGCTAATCGCAGATCGGTGCCATATTTGTTTTGCTTGCCATTTGCAAACCGTGCATCCGATTCCGGTGATCTTTATATCGATTTCGACTGAAATCAACTCGTCTTTCCAGTGGCACTCTTGGTTTTCCAAGTTGAGGCCAGGTTCAATCTTTCCCTTCCAAAGCATGCATATGCATTGCATATCACATCCCGCACATCATGCCATGTTTTGCATCATGTTGTTTGTGCATTGCACGTGGTTGATTGTTGTCTCCCTTTGCTTGTTGTTCTTGCTTGGGTAGAGCTGGGAGACGAGTACATGATCGAGGAGCCCGTTGAGTATGTTTACGAGGATCAAGTTAACGTCAACTCGGAGAACTTTGCAGGCAAGATGACCATACCCTCGAAATCACTTCTATCTTTGCTTGCTAGATGCTCACTCTATTGCTATGCCTATGCTACGATACCTACCACTTGCTTATCATGCCTCCCATATTGCCATGTCAAACCTTTAACCCACCTTGTCCTAGCAAACCGTTGTTTGGTTATGTTACCGCTTTGCTCAGCCCCTCTTATAGCGTTGCTAGTTGCAGGTGAAGATTGGAGTTTGTTCCTTGTTGGAACATGTTTATTGTTGGGATATCATTATTATATCTTGTCTATCTTAATGCACCTATATACTTGGTAAAGGGTGGAAGGCTCGGCCTTATGCCTGGTGTTTTGTTCCACTCTTGCCGCCCTAGTTTCTGTCATACCGGTGTTATATTCCTTGATTTTGCGTTCCTTACACGATTGGGTTATAATGGGAACCCCTTGTCAGTTCGCCTTGAATAAAACTCCTCCAACAATGCCCAACATTGGTTTTACCATTTGCCACCTAGCCTCTTTTTCCCTTGGGTTTCCGGAGCCCGAGGGTCATCTTTATTTTAAACCCCCCCCCCGGGCCAGTGCTCCTCTGAGTGTTGGTCCAAACTAGAGCCCTTTGCAGCGTCCCCTCGGGGAAACTCGAGGTTTGGTTTTAGTTGTACGGAGCGCTCATCTGAGTGTGCCCTGAGAACGAGATATGTGCAGCTCCTATCGGGATTTGTCGGCACATTCGGGCGGCTTTGCTGGTTTAGTTTTACCATTGTCGAGATGTCTTGTAACCGGGATTCCGAGTCTGATCGGATTATCTTGGGAGAAGGAATATCCTTCGTTGACCGTGAGAGCTTGTGATGGGCTAAGTTGGGACACCCCTTCAAGGATTTGATCTTTCGAAAGCCATGCCCGCGTTTATGGGCAGATGGGAATTTCTTAATGTCCGGTTGTAGATAACCTGAAACTTAACTTAATTAAAATGAATCAACAGAGTGTGTGGCCGTGATGGTCTCTTTTCGGCGGAGTCCACGAAGAGAACACAGTCTCGAGTTATGCTTGAACATAGGTTGTTCTAGGATCACTTCTTGATCATAGTTTCTCGACCGTGCCTTTGTCTTCTCTTCTCTTTCTCATTTGCGTATGTTAGCCACCATATATGCTAGTGCTTGCTGCAGCTCCACCTCATACCTTTTCCCCTTCCTATAAGCTTAAATAGTCTTGATCGCGAAGCTGTGAGATTGCTGAGTCCCCGTGACTCACAGATTACTTCCAAAACCAGATGCAGGGACCGATGATGCCATTCTAGGAGATTCGACTGAGCTCAAGTGGGAGTTCGATGAGGACTCAGGATGATACTACGTTTCCTTTCCAGATGATCAGTAGTGGTGCCCAGTTGGGGCGATCGGGGACTTTGTCGCATTTGGGGTTGTTCTTTATTTTGGTTCCATAGTCGGACCTTGAGTGTATCTGGATGAATCTAATGATATTTATGCATTTGTGTGACGTGGCGAGTGTAAGCCAACTACGTACCTCTTTTCCTTATTTATTACATGGGTTGTGTGAAGATTACCTCACTTGCGACATTGCTTACAATGCGGTTATTCCTATAAGTCGTGCTTCGACACGTGGGAGATATAGCCGCATCGTGGGCGTTACATGTTCAGCCGCACCGAGTGTGCCGCTTGGCCTCGACAGTTGTTGTAATGTAACTCTGTTCCGCTAGCATCAATAAAGCGGTTGTTATTCTGTACCAAGATGTTGTGTGTTGCCAGAAGACATGGTCTCTGGGCTGGCAATGCATGGTAAACCGGTCGCTGTTAGCCGGGGTGCCACAATGCTCGGTATCAGAGTCGCGCTGACTGTAGGCCACGCTAGACTACGACGCGCTAACTGGACGCTAGATACGAGTTTTAGTTGAGTGTCGGTACTAATTTGTGTTGATTGTTGTGTTGCATGCATTCGGTTTATATATATATTTATGCTAACCTGCTAATGGTTGTGGGTGTAGATGGCTCCGGTGCCGTATCCGTGCCAGTTGCAGCTGATGTCGTACACGTCACCGCACCTCCTTCGCAACATGTGGCGTTGGCTGTACCCTCTCGGAGACGACCCAGTCTATCATGTGTACCGGGAGCATCTAGCTGATTCAGTGTATGAGTATCACGAAGTGGTCACTCTGCGCACTAGTTCCGATTCCAGCTCTTACAGTCGCACTTCTCGGAGCGGTTATGCCTCCACCGCCTCTCAGGCAGTCCAGTTTGCTGCATTCGAGGTCCTTGTCGAGCTTCGCTACAACGAGGTCCGAATGCAGAACCACCCAGGTTTCTACTACTACCCATCTCTGCGCGACAACGGTCGTGTCCGTTTCCCTCTCATTGATCCGGACTCTGATAGTGTTGCTAGACACCTTGCTCGTTATGTCACTGCTAGCTATCTCATGATCCACGAGCTGGCTTGAGAGCTGACTCGTACTCGTACTGCTTTAGCCACTACTTTGGTCACTTCTAGATCCGCCACTACTCCGTCTTCACTGGTATTTACCCCTTATGTCCCAGTTAGTTCTAGCTCCCCTATTTCATCGGTTACTCCCCCGAGTAGCACGGGCGTCTCGACCGCGAACCCTCTCAGTACTCCTGCCGAGTGGGTCTCACTTCTCGCTACCCATGTAGCCCCGATACTTCATCCTACCCCTGCCCCTGAGGGAGAGCCCTCGAGGCAGCGCCGTCGTATTACCTTTAACCCAGAGGTTTCCGTTAACCACGTCAGTTCGGGATCCGAGACCGCTTCAGGGGAGGACTCCACAGCACCAGCAGAGCAGTAGTATCTTTGAGTATTCGCAGTTGTCTGGATGATGTATGGATGTAGTTGTACGAGTCATGATGTTTCGTTGCATGTATGGGAGTAGTGAACCAGTCATGTTGTTTACTTTTCATGTATGAGTCTATGTATAATTATGTTGAGACTTTATTCGCCCTAATTTTCGCTCTTCCGCTTTCTTCCGGTATTTGTCACTGGCTTTTCCCCAATTTTATTTTTGGGTGTTTCTCATCTCGATCATGTTGTATTGGGAAAAAATCACAACAGGATGATGCGGGGAGGCAGCAGTAGCAACATTCGTGAGGGAACTCCTGTTCGTCGTTCCGCATGACAGGCAGGACATTCTCCCGAGCCGTACGTTCAGCCACCACCTCCACCGCCTGATCCTCCCTCCACCGAGCAAATTCTGCGTATGTTTGAAGAGAAAAGAAACAATGATCTGATTGAAATATTGAGAAGTGTTCAAGCTATGGTGGGACAGAATGGAAATCAGAATGGTCATCACTCAAAGCTATCAGATTTTCAAAGGATCAATCGACCCAGTTTCAGTCAGATTATTGACCCATTGGATGCCGACGATTGGTTGCGCACAATGGAGAAAAAGCTTGAGATTGCCCGTACTGAAGGAAATGATAAAGTTCCATTTGTAACTCATTACCTTGAAGGCGCAGCTGCCATATGGTGGGAAAAATACAAAGGCCATGTGGCCGATTGATGAGGAAATCACCTGGGAGAAATTTAAGGATAAGTTCCGAAAATATCATATCCCTACTGGAGTTATGAAGGCCAAGCAACCTGAATTTCTCGCGCTCGTCCAAGGAAATCAGTTTGTGGCTGAATATCTGCAAAAATTCAATCATTTGGCCCGTTACTCTCTGTGTGACGTGGCCATCGAAGAAAGGAAGATTGACAGATTTCTTGGAGGTTTAAATCTGCAACTTCGGTGTGCTCTCAGTATGTTTGATTTCACGGATTTGCAAACTCTGGTGGACAAGGCGTTCATTGTTGAATGGGAGCACAAGCTTATATCTGATAATAGGCCTGCTAACGACCACAAGCGCAAGTTTGAGCCAAAGAAGGATGGGCCACCTGTGCAAAAGGCTCGTACCTGCAGCAGACTCAGGTGGAGTACAGGCCAAATTAGCAACAGAATGATAACAAGACCACCACCGAAGTCAAGAATATTGTGACCAATCCAATGCATGAGGAGCGTCAGCGCAATAATTCTTGTTTCATTTGCGGGCAGCACGGACATTATGCCAAGCAGTGCCCCAAGAACAACAAGACGAATGCCCTAAGCCAGCCGCAAGTCAACTTTATGGAGTCGTGGCCAAACCAGCAAAACTTCATCGGGCCTGTGCATCATATCTCCGCCGATGAAGCCCAAGAGAAGCCAGAAGTCGTCATTGGTATGTTTTCTGTTAATGACATACCTGCCATAATTTTATTTGACTCTGGGGCTTCCCATTCTTTTATTTCTCGGAGTTTTGCCGCCCAAAACAATTTTCCTTGCACAATTTTGGGCAAAAATATGCTGGTACAAACCCCGGGATCTATAATCAAGAACAATCTGGTATGCCGTGATCTGGAGATCAATATCAACGGGGTCTGCTTTCCAACATCTCTGATAATCATTGAGTATGAAAAGTTGGATATTATATTGGGTATGAATTGGTTGACCAAATATCAAGTTTGCATGAACTGCGCAACCCGAGAAGTCAATCTGACCAGTCTGGATGGGCAGCTCATCAAATTCTATGCTCGTAATAATATATCCAAGCCAGAATTAGTGTGCACTGCTGTGGTTGAATTGGAATTTATTCCTGTGGTCAGTGAGTACCCTGATGTGTTTCCAGAAGAACTGCCAGGCATGCCACCAGATCGGGAACTGGAGTTTGCCATAGATCTTGTGCCCGGAACCGCATCGTTATACAAGAATTATTACCGGATTCCCTCATCAGAATTAGTGGAGCTAAAGAAACAGCTTGACGAATTACTCCAGAAAGGTTATATTCGTCCCAGCTCTTCACCGTGGGGATCACCTGCAATTTTCGTGGGCAAAAAGGATGATAGTCTCCGTATGTGCATAGATTACCGCCAACTGAATGAGGTCACCATCAAAAATAAATACCCACCGCCAAGGATTGATGATCTATTTGATCAGCTCAGTGGGGCTAAGGTATTCTCTAAAATCGATTTACGGACCGGATATCATCAGCTCAAGATTAAAAAGGAAGATATTCCTAAGACCGCATTCACTACTCGGTACGGTCTTTACGAATATACCGTGATGTCCTTTGGTCTCACCAATGCCCCTGCTTTCTTCATGCATATGATGAAAAAAGTATTCATGGACTTCCTCGACAAATTCATGGTAGTCTTCATCGATGACATCCTCATTTACTCCAAGGGTGAAGAAGAACACAAGGATCACCTCCGAGCAGTACTACAACGGCTCCGCGACCATCAGCTATACGCCAAGTTCAATAAGTGTGAATTTTGGCTCAAGAAAGTTGGGTTTCTTGGACATGTACTATCCGCCGAAGGTATAGCCATGGACCCGAGCAAAGTAAAGGATGTGCTCGATTGGGTACCACCCACGACCGTGACACAGATCCGGAGTTTCCTCGGATAAGCTGGATACTATCATCGTTTTATTGAAGGGTTTTCCAAAATTGCTAAACCCATGACGGAGCTGCTCAAAAAGGATACAAAGTTCAAGTGTACAGAAGACTGTGAGAAGAGTTTTAATGAGCTGAAGATACGACTGACAACCGCACCTATATTGACTCTTCCAGACATTTATCGAAGCTTTGATGTGTACTGCGATGCCTCCAAACAAGGTATTGGTTGCGTGTTGATGCAAGACAACAAGGTAGTAGCATATGCATCGCGACAGCTATGACCTCATGAGGGAAAGTATCCTACTCATGATTTGGAATTGGCTGCAGTGGTTCATGCATTAAAAATTTGGAGACACTACCTCATTGGAAAAAGGTGCCAAATTTTTGCTGACCACAAAAGCCTCAAGTACATTTTGACTCAGCCAGATTTAAATCTTCGTCAGTGAAGATGGTTAGAGTTGGTCAAGGATTATGACCTTGGAATAAATTACCATCCAGGCAAGGCCAACGTCGTTGCTGATGTGCTCAGTCGAAAGCCCGTCAGCTTAAATGTCATGTTAAAATCATTACCCACCAAACTCCAAGAGGAGATCGCTCAGCTCAACTTGGTCATCATAGAGGCTGACCTCGCTAATATTTTGGAAGTTACCCCCACACTTGAGATGGAGATCTACGAGGCTCAGCCAGCTGACACCAACCTACAAAAATGTGCCAAGGGCCAGATGGCAAAGCAGGCCTCTGACTTCTCCAAGGACGTATTCGGTACCCTCCGATTTCGTGGACGTATTTGTGTGCCAAATCAACCGGACTTGAAGAAGAAAATCATGTCAGAAGCCCATGAATCTGCACATTCCATTCACCCGGGAGGTACAAAAATGTATGAGGATCTCAGACAAATATTCTGGTGGGATGAATGAAGAAAGACATTGCCTATTTTGTAGCCTATTGTGACATAGGCAACAAGGTGAAAGCAGATCATCAGAAGCCAGCCGGGCTTCTCCAACCACTGCCAGTTTCACAGTGGAAATGGGATGACGTTTGCATGGATTTCATCACAGGATTGCCTAGGATTCAACAAGACAAGGATGCAATCTGGGTTATAATAGACACCCTGACCAAGGTTGCTCATTTCATTCCGATCAGCACCAGATATAGAGCAAATGAACTTGCACAACTGTATGTATCCAGGATCGTCAGTCTGCATGGAGTACCCCGAACTATCACTTCCGACCGAGGTTCTTTGTTTACCTCCGCTTTTTGGTCCCGTCTCCATCAAGCCTTGGGGACAGCACTGAAATATAGTACTGCTTATCACCCTCAGACAGATGGATAGACAGAGCGGGTAAACCAAATACTCGAAGATATGTTGCGAGCCTATGTGCTAGACAAAGGTGCTAAATGGGAAGACTTCTTGCCGTATGCCGAGTTCTGCTATAACAACAGTTTCCAGATCAGTCTAAAGATGTCACCATACGAAGCTCTGTATGGCCATAAGTGCCTGATAAGCACATTTCATATATATAATTTGGGCATACAAATATACCATTTATTGAGTTCTGACCATCAATTCTTGCTAAGAAATACTGAATATTTGAATGATAATCATATAAGAGCATGTTGACTAGTGAATTGTTTCTTTTGCAGAAAAGTGTGCAAAGGCACTATAATTGTCAAGACGTTCTACTATGTGGCTAACGAGAAGAGAGAAGGGCATGAAAGAAGTGAAGAAAGGGACCTGAGCATGAAGGAAAGAAGAAACCGATGGCCAAAACTCAAGAAAGAAGGGATCTAATTGAGGCAAAAGTATAGAAGGAGAAGGGAAAAATCATAAAAGTGGCGGCTGAGAGAAGGGGAACAAAATCCCTAGCGCAACCAATTCTTTGGATCGGGCCTAGCACACACCTCTCTCCCTCACCCCTCCTTCTCCACCATCGGCCGCCACCGCCGCCAGGCCGGCGTGGCAGCACACCACCGCGCCAACAACACCCCTCACCACTAGCCGCTGCTCCACCACTTCACCATCGCCATCCATCCATCCATCACCCAGCGCCACTGCTGCACCACCCACCATCAGCGCCGCCACCTGAACCCCGAACCACCAGCAACCCAGGATGGTGCCATCCACCACTTCCACTCCTCCCTCTCTCTCTTGCTGCTCCTCCCTCTTGCTTCGCCCCTGCTGCTTCCCTTCTTCCCCACGCCTCTGCTGCTGCATCTTCCTTCTTCTCCAAGCCCCACTGCTGCTCTTCTTGCGATCTCCTCTGCTGCCCCTCGTCCCTACTGCAGATGCTCTTCCCTTCTCTCAACCTCACGCTGCTGCTCCAACTCCAAGAGCTGTTGCTCCTCTCCAATCCCCCCAAGCTGCTGCTCCTCTCTCTCCCACATTGCTGTTGTTCTTTCCTGAACAAAACGTCCTGCTGTTGTTCTTCACTTGTTACTATTAGAGTGTGTAATTTCTGTGAACATTTAGAGTGCAGACTTGATAGATTGTAATCTATTTTACACTGTTTCAATATATATGAATCGCCCGTTAGTTATTTGTCTGTTACATTCAGGTTACTAGTTGTGAATCTTGTTTTGTAATTGTTCATTGTGAAGTCAGATGTGTGAACATGCTTAATTCTTAGTCCCTGTGATAGCTCCAGTACATGTGTTTTTTATGTTGTCTCAATTTCTAGTATATATATATATATATAGTGCTCGTGATGTGCTCTTTCCTTGTATCTCAAATATGCTTCTGTCCCCAATCTTAAATGTTTGCTAGTGTATTTTTTTTCTCATTTGTTAGTCGATCTATCCATTGTGTGTAGTAATGAAAATCCTAAAAACATTGACTGGCAAGTTATTCTTCGCCCTGTCTTGTTATTTGCTTGTGTTGTTAAGAGGTGGGTGATCTTGTCCTACTTTGAGTGGGAAAACTTGTTTTATTTTCTTTTGTATTGCATTACCAAAAACCTTTTCGTCTGATCTAGCTTTAGCTGAGCACGACTATCGTCGCCTAGTCCCTGTGGAGAATTCGACATCCGTAGTTTGGGCGTAAAAAACTCCGCTATACTTATAGTTGATCATTTGGCGCCGTTGCTGGGGACTAGCGTCAAGCGATTGTGTTAGGCTATAGACTAGGTTTAGTTTATTTCATCGTTTAATTCACTCTGTATTTCTTTTTCAGTGTTTCTTTTTTTCCTTGGTGTTGCTTTGGCTTATGAGGATACTAATCTTCTGACTAGTGTTTGATGTTTATGAGCGTGTGTAGGAAATCATTAATCTTTGCAGGTTGTTCTATAGTTACACTCGGTTAAGATGGCATTGCTTCGTGATCTTTGGATGCCCAAAAGTCAATGCTATATCATACGACCAGTTTGGCCAACTATTGAGGCAGAGAACTTCGAGCAGAAACCTAGTCTTATTGCTTTGGTTCAACAATGTCAGTTTGGAGGACGGCCTACTGAGGATCCCTATGAGCACTTACACCAAGTCATGGAGTATTCAGATACATTCAAGTACCACGGAGTTCCTCAAGACGCAATCATGTGCAGGTTGTTTACATTCTCTCTCTGTGATGATGCTCGTGCTTGGTACCGATCCTTGCCATCAAGGTCATATAGTTGGATTGAGATATCACAAGCATTCTTGGATAAATATTTCCCACTACACAAGCAGTCCGTGATTCGAGATGATATCTTCAACTTTGTTCAGCGTGAAGGCGAGAGTTTGTATGATGCTTGGGAGAGGTACGAAGCCTTGTTCAGGAGATGTCCTAATCATGGGCTCGAGAGATGGTTAGAGCTGCAGATATTCTATAGAGCATTGACTTCGGACACTCGCGGTTACATTGATATGGCAACGGGTGGAGCTATTACAAACAAGACACTTCATGATCCTTTTCTGCTGATTAAGAGCATAGCTTTCCACCAACTTCAGTGGTACAATAAGAAGCCCACGTCTGATTCATTGGTTTGCTTGCAACAAATCACTTCATCTCA
Source organism: Triticum urartu (assembly GCF_003073215.2). Taxonomy (NCBI): domain Eukaryota; kingdom Viridiplantae; phylum Streptophyta; class Magnoliopsida; order Poales; family Poaceae; genus Triticum; species Triticum urartu. Next base: position 347,952,433 of record NC_053027.1, on the reverse strand, counting down.
GCAAGAATCTCTTACACAAAAGCCGGAACAAGTTTCTCCATGTGACAAGATTGAGCTTTCATGGATTATCTTTGATGATGATGACACCATCCTAGTTGACACACACACTTCAGATCATATGGATACTAGCATTCTAGATTCAGTTTTGCATTGTGATGATTCTTCTGTGGATGAACCAGAGCTACAGTTAGTTACTTTGGATATTGAGGAGACACCTTTAGTTGATATTGATCATGTGCTGCTAGAGCCAGATATGGAAAAGTTTGCCTTCCATGATGTTAGCCGCATTGATTCCTCAACACCTGGGCCTGAGATGGAGAGCTTCATCGTTGATTATGGTGAGGTGGATTCAGATGTCAAGGAGCCAAGCTCCACTATTTCACTTGTTGCCACGAGTCCGGTGGAAATTTCTACTACCACACCTCACTTGGTATCTTCAATTGAGGTAGTCCTGAAGCTTCTTCCTAACTATCTCAGGTATGATCACTACTTTCTCAAAAAGATATGCCATATCATGGATACTGCCTATGCACCAAGCGATTTGTTGATGATAGATATGCCATATGCTTATGTGATAGGATACTCTATTGATGACTTAGAGGGCATTTTCCCTATCACTTGTATTGGCTTGTTTGTTGAGTTTTCTTTCAGGTTTACGCTTGTATACCATTCATTGCGAGCTGACCAAGTTCGAGATGACATCCCATGGGATCCTGGTGGATTCACGGCATGGTGATAAGGAGAAGCAATGGGCACACTCGAAGAAGAGTGAAGATGGAGCAGGCATGAGGATAGAGAAGCAAAAAGAGAAGAGCTGCAGTTTAGAGGGTGTCGAGCGAGTGCCACATTAAAGCCCGGTGAGCTGTTTCATGACCCCAATCTTAATATAGCATCCATTGATACATGCTGAAATCATTTGATATTTGGGTTGCTTGAGCCATTTCTTAAATGTTGTGCCATTGAATTTTACCTTTGACATATGGTGCTTGATGTGAATATGTGAACTGATTTCTGAATGCCTTGTAAACTAGTGATCTATACAATGATTGCTTTGCTGAAACTAGTGAGAACTATTAGTTTTGAGTGCTCAAATCCCTAGTGCACTAGTAAACTTAATCATTTTCTGCATTTACCTTGATACACCTAGATCACTATGTTCAGATGATGTATTTGTGCCAAGTGTGTACCCATTCAGAGCAATCACTTACTACTATGGACTAGCATGCTATGTTCCCTGGATCGGTAGCATGTGAACCAGATATGGTTGAGTGATGATTCTTGTTTTTATTCAAAAAAAAATTATATCTTATAATGAATAATAGTCTGACTACCTACAGTAGCATGTCATGTTCCCTGGATCGGTGGCATGTGAAATCGGGTTAGCTTGGGCAGTAATTAATAATAAAAATGTAATTGTTGAACCAGGTGTATACCATGTTCTTTGGATCGGTGGTATGTTCCTTTGGGGAGACAAACTAAAAAAACTAATAATTGGTCGAGCCAGGTGTATACCATGTTCTCGGGATCGGTGATATGTTCCTTTGGTGAGACTGATAAAATATTATCATTACTTCCTGCAAATTCAATAAGTGGTTCAACTACAATGTTTTGTTCCTGGTAATAAGTGATCTGATCACAAGTTTAAGTTCTTTTTGTTTTGGGGATCATGCTCTCTTTAGGAACCTTTTGGCACAATCAGCATTTGAGCTTGCTAATCTTCTTTTATCATTGTAAAAGTTTAAAATGGTCAAGTCTGCTAGTATCCTACTGCTTTGTAGCACTCTAACCATTAATTTTCACTAACTAAGTCTGAAACATGCACTATTTAGAGATCTACTTCACTTGACATTCTGTAGCCAGTTCACTATTCACTATCTAGTTCTTGTCATATTCCTTTGCTTGAGGACAAGCAAAGATTTAAGTGTGGGGGAACTTGATAAGCACATTTCATATATATAATTTGGGCATACAAATATACCATTTATTGAGTTCTGACCATCAATTCTTGCTAAGAAATACTAAATATTTGAATGATAATCATATAAGAGCATGTTGACTAGTGAATTGTTTCTTTTGTAGAAAAGTGCGCAAAGGCACTATAATTGTCAAGACGTTCGACTATGTGGCTAACAAGACGAGAGAAGGGCATGAAAGAAGTGAAGAAAGGGACCTGAGCATGGAGGAAAGAAGAAACCGAGGGCCAAAACTAAAGAAAGAAGGGATCTACTTGAGGCAAAATTATAGAAGGATAAGGGCACAATCAGAAAATTGGCAGCTGAGAGAAGGGGAACAAAATCCCTAGCGCAACCAATTTTTTGGATCGGGCCTAGCACACACCTCTCTCCCTCACCCCTCCTTCTCCACCACCGGCCGCCGCCGTGGCTAGGCCGGCGTGGCGGCGCGCCACCGCGCCAACAGCACCCCCCACCACTAGCCGCTGCTCCACCACTTCACCATCGCCATCCATCCATCCATCACCCATCGCCACCACTGCACCATCCAGCATCAGCGCCGCCACCTGAATCCCGAACCACCAGCAACCCACGCCGGCGCCATCCACCACTTCCACTCCTCCCTTTCTCTCTTGCTGCTCCTCCCTCTTGCTTCGCCCCTGTTCCTTCTCTTCTTCCCCACGCCTCTGCTGCTGCATCTTCCTTCTTCTCCAAGCCCCGCAGCTGCTCTTCTTGCGATCTCCTCTGCTGCCCCTCGTCCCTACTATTGCTGCTCTTCCCTTCTCTCAACCTCACGCTGCTGCTCCAACTCCAACAGCTGCTGCTCCTCTCCAATCCCCCCAAGATGCTGCTCCTCTCTCTCTCCCACACTGTTGTTGTTCTTTCCTGAACAAAACGTCCTGCTGTTGTCCTTCACTTGTTACTATTAGAGTGTGTAATTTATGTGAACATTTAGAGTGGAGACTTGATAGATTGTAATCTATTTTACACTATTTCAATATATATGAATCGCCTGTTAGTTATTTGTCTGTTACATTCAGGTTACTAGTTGTGAATCTTGTATTGTAATTGTTCATTGTGAAGTCAGATGTGTGAACATGCTTAATTCTTAGTCCCTGTGATAGCTCCAGTACATGTGTTTTTTTATGTTGTCTCAATTTCTAGTCTATATATATGTAGTGATCATGATGTGCTCTTTCCTTGTATCTCAAATATGCTTCTGTCCCCAATCTTAAATGTTTGCTAGTGTATTTGTTTTCTCATTTGTTAGTCGATCTATCCATTGTGTGTAGTAATGAAAATCCTAAAAACATTGACTTGCAAGTTATTCTTCGCCCTGTCTTGTTATTTGCTTGTGTTGTTAAGAGGTAGGTGATCTTGTCCTACTTTGAGTGGGAAAACTTGTTTTATTTTCTTTTGTATTGCATTACCCAAAACCTTTTCGTCTAATCTAGATTTAGCTGAGCACGACTATCGTCGCCTAGTCCCTGTGGAGAATTCGACATCCGTAGTTTGGGCGTAAAAAACCGAGCTATACTTACAGTTGATCAGTGCCACACTCCTATAAATTGGTTTCAGACTGGAGATAGTCGTATCTTCGGAACGGATCTCATGCTGGAAGCTGAGAAACAAGTTAGGGAAATCCGAGATAGGCTGCAATTGGCCAAATCTCGACAGAAGAGTTATTATGATGCCAAACATCGGCAGGTCAGTTTTGAACTCGGAGAACACGTATACCTCTGAGTCACTCATATGAAAGGAGTCAAGAGATTTCAGACTCGTGGAAAGCTGGCACCCAGATTCATTAGTCTATTCCCGATTATGTCTCGAGTGGGAACGGTTGCATATCAACTGGAACTACCCCCGGAATTGGCAGACATACACAACGTGTTCCATGTTTCGCAATTGAGACGATGCATATCCCTGCCTGAGAAAAGAACTACAATGGCTAAGATAGAATTGGAAAAAGATTTAACTTATGAACAAAGACCGTTCAAAATTTTGGATCAGATGGAAAGGGTCACTCGCAGTAAAGTCAGAAAATTTTATAAGGTTCAGTGGGAGCATCACACAGAGTCAGAAGCAACTTGCGAGCAGGAAGAATTCCTTAGGGATCAGTATCCAGAATGGTTTTCCCAAGAAACCGAATCTCGAGAACGAGATCCATTCTAAGTGGGGGAGGTTTGTGACAGCCTGGGTTTTGCCCTCTCTTATTTGCTTGATTTTTCATTTGAATTTTTTTGAAACTTGGAGTTTCTGAATCTTTTCATATGGACTTAAACACTTGGGCATCCATGGCTTTCACCCAAGTGCTTCACTTCCCTCCTAAACCATCATTTCACTTCTGACCGACCCCAAAAATAATCTTTGGAATATTTTTCTTAAAAGAAAAATATTCATTTTCTCTCAAAAACCCTAAGCCAGATCTGATTGCTTCAAAGCAACCCCAATTTTTATGGCTCAGAAAAATCTGAGATAATTCACAAATATTCTGTGAACCCTAGTGCACCTTCCTGAGCAAAAATATTTCATCACTTTTTAAAATATTTTTGCTACAGAAAATCTTTTCTATTCTGGACAAAAATGGTGGTTTCTACAGCAACTACCATTTTACTTGCTCCATTTGACCTGAACTTTCTTGTGCATCTTTACCTTAGTAACTTATCACTAGCCTCCAAAGCACAGCTTCAAACTCCAAGCCATTTGACCACAATAACATCACAAAGTTACTGACCAGAAACTTACTTGGTGTGTGAAAACTTCTCTACTGCACCTGGATCCAAACCAAATTGTGGTAACACTCAAAACTACCATGAACAACATGCCAGACATTGAGTTTATGCTTAGATCGACCTGATGTCATAGTTCACTCGGTGACCGCGTTCGTCCAGGCGTGCTGGCATGCAGCCGACGCGCTCTGCGACGCGCCCGAGCCTCTGTTGCTCGCGTGCTCGCTTCCCCGCCTGCCTAACCATGCCAAACCTCGCCACCATCATCGTCTCAACGTTCTTAACTCCTCCCTGGCGCTCGCCGAAGCCGGAGCTCGCCGCAGCGAGCACGGGCAAGGTCCGGCCAGCACAACAGTGCGGAGCGCGCTGTGCTCGTCACCATCCTCTTGATCATGTGCTCGTCTCCGCCCACCCACAGTGGTCGCGTGACCTCCGTCGCCTTCTCCCCCTCTCATTGACGTCACTCGTCGTCGGGCGCTGTGGACAGGTGTCCACCGGTGGAGCTCGAATCACCCTCGCCGCTCGCCTATATATAGAGCCCTCCCCAGCCTCCTCGAGCACCATCCAGCACTCACACACACACCACGATCGAGTAGGAAGCCGGAGCCCGGCCGGGCAGTCCTCGGGCCGCCGTCCCCGAGCTCGAGCTCGCCGGCGATCCCCTTTGGTCGCCGCAGTATCTCCAGCCCCTCCCAGGCATGGGCGACCCCTCGAGGGCCTCCACCTCTCTCTGGTGAGGCCGTCTCGCCCGCTTGGGGCCCCTGGAGTGGCCTCTACTCGCTGTCTTCCTCAACTCCGATGACCTCCACGTTCTGCCTCCGCTTGCGAGGTCAATTCCGACACTGTCCGACCAGCCCTAGCCATGCTACTGGTACGGGCAGGTGCGCCTCAACCCCCTCTTGCCATCCCTCCCTCTCGTTTGGGCCAAGGAGCCCTCGTCGCCGGCGAGAGCTTCGGTGAAGCCACGTCCCCCTCTGTTTCCTTCTCCCTCTTCATCCACCTGACTAGCGGGGCCCGCTAGTCAGCCACTCTGTATGCGCGCGAAATGGTACGAGTGGTGGTGCCCCTGGGCTTTACGCCTTCGACGTCACCCCCAGTCTATTTCTTTTATTCAAATTCATTTGAATTTACAGAACACTTCAAACAGTTATAACTCTTCAACCATAAGTCCAAATGAATTGATTCTTTTTGCATTGTATTCTTTGATTAGAAATCTAGCAGCTCACCAAAGATGAGATTTTTCTGAGCTGTCTGGAATTTCTGGAGATTTTCAGAAATGTTCTTGATACTTTCTTTTTGTGTTTAAAATTATTTTCAAAAGGTGAAGCTTGTCTTGAGGATCACCAGGAGGTTTGTGAACCTCGTCTGCACTAAGGCAAGCCACAGCAACATTTTCATGGTGCCATTTCAATATTTGTGATTTTCTTACTTTAGTGAAATGATTAATCCATGCATTTAAATAATTATGGAGTTATTTATACTCTGTTAAATATTGGTTAGTTGTTATGCTTGATTTACAGAATGGTTGAAACTAGTTTAGTGGATAAAGGAAGTTAAGATTTATTTGAGGTGATGATAGAAATAATTTTGTTATGCATGTTAGCAATTATTTTAAAGCTATGTTTTTTCCTTAATAGATTGATAAAAATTTATTAGAAAATAATCTGTTAAATACTTCTTTAATCATATTACTTGTCTTAGAGAATGTTTCAACCCAACTTAGTGAGAAAGAAAGTAAGAGTTGTTGATAGTGAAATCTTTTTGACAAGCATATGAGAAATTTATCGGAGTTACTTTCTTGCGTAAGAAATTAATAAAACTTGTTGCAAAATATTTTGGGTTAAGTTGTGAGTCATTCGAGCAAGTAGAGTAATTTGAGTTGTTGACGTTATGCTTGGTGTGTATAAGGATGACATCGGTCATTTTTATCATTATATGATGCATGTGTTGTTTTGCATTTCATGGCATGCTATGACACCGGTCATTTTTAGTTTAAAGTTAAACCTTAATATAACTAAACTTGAATATACCATTGACTGGGTCATGGTGCCGCTGAATCGAGTTTCTTTCCAGTGCAACCACATTTGCCTTTGTGGGAAAGCCTTGATTCGGTTCATTGACACGGCCTCTGGTCGGTGCCTCCATCTAGGGAAGGTTATGTCGTGCTTGCCCTGGCCCGGTAAGCAAACATAATCTTGTGTGCTCGTTGATGAGATTATGGTACCGAGTCCCCAAGTGGGAGTGTTTTGATCACGACGGTGGTCGGGGTGTCTTTGGTAGATACGGGGCCACCCAGGACCAGCCTGTTGGGGATTTGGGTCGGAGTGGCCGGGAGAGTGCTGTGGCAATGGAGGGGTTTTGTTGGAATGCCGTTGGTCCACCCGAATGGGAGTGCGAGGCCATGGGTTCCGTGGTGTGGGTACAGTGTGCTACCTCTGCAGAGTGTGTAATCTATCGATAGCCAAGTCAACGGTCACGAACACCTCGTAGTAGGTCCCACCATGAGTAAACGTTTAATAAAAATTGGACACTAAGTTGTGAACTTTGCATGGTTGATGGATGGCAGAAAGGCCATCGAGGCATTTGGGACCAAATGATGGTCGTGGTTGTGATCGCCGTAAGGATCACGAGTTGTTCTTGAGAAAGACCACTTTGGTGGTGTGTTTGTGATCCAGAGATGATCACGGTTGGTAAGCTGTCCCGAGGGACGTTCAAGCATGACCACAGCATGTTGACATACAGTGTTGCATTTTTAATAATTGGTTAAATATCATGATATTGTTTGTCATTACGATTATGCCTGTTGTGAGCTTGCAAGTACATTCAATGTACTCACTTGGCGTGTCATGCCAGATTTCAGGAAAGTATCGTTGGAGAGGAGCGTTGTTTGAGTCTAGATCGTGTCCACATCGGTGTCCCTGTGATATGGAGCTTCCGCCATGACGTTATTCCTCTGCCATGTAGTTGTTCGGATCGAGGCCCCTTTATGTTTGCTAAATAATGTACATATTGTTCAGCCGCACCGAGTGTGCCGCTTGGATGTAACTATGTTCCGCTAGCATCAATAAAGCGGTTGTTATTCTGTACCAAGATGTTGTGTGTTGCCAGAAGACATGGTCTCTAGGCTGACAATGCATGGTAAACCGGTCGCTCTGAGCCGGGGTGCCACACGCCATGACTGCCCTAAGACGGGCAAAGGCATGGAAAGTAGATCTTGATCTAGAGGACTTAGCGAATGGCTGCGCCAGTGTGATAGAAGAAGGGTCTCCCTTCAGCGCTGATGATTTTACACAAATAGCAAGGGAAATGCGTCCAGTAGCAAGCAAGCTGGCCGAAGAAACAGATCTATCCGAATACCAGGCGGCTTATGATGCTGAGAACAAGAAGGTGAAAGCGCCGGTTCATCAAGAAGTGAATCTTATCCCGCCGACTTGTAAGCATACCTTCGCTTCTTATATTGATCCATCAAGTCTTATAGACGATGAGGCTGTGTTTAGAGCTTTGACCGTTATCAACTCAGCTACGCCTGACTTCCAGCCAATGGATAATCAAGGAGATGAAGACAAAGACGCGCAGGATGACCCGGAGGCTTTGACCCGCCAAGACTAGAAGTCTTAATTCATGAGTTGGTTTTTGTGTATCTCAAAAACACCTTATTGTTTTGCAGCCATATGATTCCTTGTAATAGGCTAGTTTGAACAATCCTGGTCTGTCACGCCATTGTGCGTGTTTATTTGCATAACATTGCCGATACATTATTCAAAAACCTGCCACTTATGCTTATAATATCATCAACTATGCAAAGCATGCTTATCATTTTTTCCTGCGCATAAGCAGATAACAAGTGCCCTGACAGTTTACCCTAGGGCAGGTCACAATACCCCATATAAAAACCACTAATGACTAAATAGTCCATAACCAGGGCCGATTTATCAAAAACTCATACAATCACAACAAAAAAAATCATACATGTGATATTTGTTCACACTGTCGGCTTATCATGCGTCATGCAATAAGGGTCACAACCCAAAGATTGAGAGCACAATGCCCTGTTTAATTTATTCATACCGCCGGCTTACAATGCCATATGCAGCAAGGGGTAACATCCCAAATCTTAGAGACAGTACTCCAAGCACATAATCATAACACACTGGCGACTTAAAGTCCAAATCCAGGTCCGGTTAATAAAACGCTAGATAGATTCATATATGAACCATAAGGTAACATGGCCCTAACCAGTTTTTCAACCATGTATCAACAAGGCCCAAAAGATGAACCTCAAAAACTGTTCAAACCAAACATAAACCAGAAAACAAGGCATTCATAGGCTGCCAAGCCTCAATGTCAAGTGCTATTCAAGGGTCACATAGCCGCTGAGTTAAACCTTAATTCAAACCCGTAAGTCGGACCTCACATGACCAATCGCCGTTTTAACTTTGACAAATTCAGCATCTTTATAAGATTGATTTTCAAGAGTACGTCGAGTCATTCCAGGATTACCTAGTCGGAGTGGCAGGCAAACAAAGGCAGGATAACCTGGATTTTTGGTGAATACACCTGGCGTCCAAGCCTATTACAAGGGACAACAAAGCCCTGTTCATTAACGAGGAGCCCCCAAGTAATATTTCATTCCAGGTGTATAAGCTGGATTAATAGGGTAGTCATAGCTATGCTCAATGAGTAGGAAGCCCCCAAGTATTTTGTAATTATGGCATACAAGCCGGATCAAGAGGGTAGTCATAGCTACGCTCAATAAGCAGGAAGCCCCCAAGTGATCGTATGAAGGGACAATAAAGACTCATATTCTCAGAAATGAAACGACAGAGGCCCTGAATTATCAGGGATGCCGGCTTTATTATATTCATCGTAATATATACATGGACAAAGTATGTACATCACAAGAGCCGGTGGCTCAGGTGTAATAAGGCCGAATATGAGCAATATTCCATGGCCTGTGGGTCTCCTCCTCCGACGTGCGTGAGTCCTTGTGGTCTCAAACATTGACAAGGTAGTATGACCCGTTGTTCAGATTTTTTGCTGACCGCAAAGGGCCCTTCCCAAGGCGAGGATAGCTTGTGCATGTCAGTTTGATCCTGGATGAGCCGGAGCACCAAATCTCCTTCTTGAAAGGTCCTGGTTTTAACCCGGAGACTATGATAATGACGCAGATCTTGCTAGTACATCGCCGAATGAGCCGCCGCATGGTCACGCTCCTCATCCAACAGGTCAAGAGCACCTTGAGGTGCTTTTTCATTATCAGTTTCAACATAATCCGCCACATGGGGCAAGTCCATGATGGATGTCACTTGGGAGAACCGTCTCTGCTCCGTAAACCATGAAGAAAGGCATGTAACTCGTAGATCCATTGGGGGTAGTATTGATACTCAATAACACTGAGGGTAATTCCTCCACACTACAACCCTGCATCCTCTGCAAAGGGACCATAAGCCGGGGCTTGATGCCTCTCAAAATTTCTTGATTGGTTCTTTTAGCTTGGCCATTAGACTGGGGGTGAGCCACTGATGATACATCAAGACGAACATGCCCACATTGCCAGAATTCTTTCATAGCACCCTTGGACAGATTAGTGCCATTATCAGTTATAATGCTGTGAGGAAAGCCAAACCAGAAAATCGCCTTTTTGATGAACTGAACCGTTGTTGCCGCGTCACACTTACTGACCGGCTCTGCTTCAACCCACTTAGTGAATTTGTCAACTACCACCTAAAGGTGGGTCTTTTTTATCTTTGGACCTTTTGAAAGGTCTAGCCATATCCAGCCCCCAAAATGCAAATGGCCAAGTGATTGGAATCATCCTTAATTCTTGAGCCGACACATGGGCTCATTTTGAAAATTTCTTGCAACCATCACATTTACTGACCAAATCCTCTGCATCAGCATGAGCTGTTAGCCAATAAAACCCATGACGGAAATCCTTGGCTGTGAGGGACTTAGAGCCGGCATGATGACCACAATCTCCTTCTTGAATCTCTTGTAGAATCTCACGGCCTTCCTCAGGAGAAACACAATGTTGAAACACCCCTGTGACACTGCAATGCTGCAATTCTCCACTGACAATAGTCATTGACTTAGACCACCGGGTTATCTGCCTAGCCAAAGTTTCATCTTCAGGTAACTCGCCTCGGGACATATAAGTCAAATATGGAACTGTCCGATCAGGAATAACATGAAGAGCTGCCACCAATTGCGCCTCTGGGTCAGGAATAGTAAGATCCTCCTCCGTAGGCAATTTGACTGAAGGGTTATGCAGAATATCAAGGAAAAAATTAGGTGGTACCGGCTTACGCTGGACCCTAGCCAGCTCAAAGCATCAGCCGCCTCATTTTTCCTGCGATCAACATGTTCCACTTGATAGCCTTTGAAATTACCAGCAATAGCATCAACCTCCTGGTGGTAAGCCGCCATGAGTTGGTCTTTTGAATCCCAAGTGCATGAGACTTGCCGGGCCACCAAATCTGAGTCGCCAAAGCACCTCACCTGGCTTAGATTCATATTCTTAGCCATCCGAAGACCATGGAGCAAGGCTTCATACTCAGCTGCATTGTTAGTACAAGGGAACATCAACCTTAAAACATAACGAAATTTATCACCTCGTGGGGAAGTGAAAACAACTCCAGCCCCGAGCCTTCCAACTGCCTGGATCCATCAAAGTGAATAGACCAATATGTGCTATCCGGCTTCTCTTCGGGCATCTGCAACTCTGTCCAATCATTGATGAAATCCACAAGTGCTTGAGACTTGATGGTTGTGCGAGGCATATATTTCAAACCATGGGGTCCAAGCTCAATGGCCCACTTGGCTACCCGACCTGCGGCCTCTCTGTTCTGAATAATATCCCCTAAAGGAGCAGAACTAACCACAGTGATGGGATGACCAAGGAAATATTGCTTGAGCTTTCGACTAGCCATGAACACCCCATATACCAGCTTCTACCAATGCGGATACCTCTGCTTGGATTCAATGAGCACCTCACTGATATAATAATCCGGCCGCTGAACCGGATGTTCCTTTCCTGCTTCCTTTCGTTCCACCACAATTGCTACACTGACAGCTTGGCCATTGGCAGCCACATATAACAACAAGGGCTCCTTATCAATAGGAGCGGCAAGGATCGATGGCTCAGCTAACTATTTCTTCAGGGCTTTAAACGCCTGATCAGCAACATCACTCCATACAAAGTGATCTGTTTTCTTCATCATCTGGTACAGAGTGATAGCTCTTTCTCCCAACCAGCTTATGAACCGGCTTAAGGCCGCAATACGACCCGCCAGACGCTGAACATCATTAATGCATGCCAGTTTAGCCAAAGAAGTAATAGCCTTGATTTTCTCCGAGTTAGCTTCAACGCCTCGTTCAGAAACCAAAAAACCCAAGAGCTTGCTAGCTGGCACACCAAAAACACACTTGGCCAGGTTAAGCATCATCTTTAGACCCAGAGATTGTCAAAGATCTCTTTCAAATCATCTATCAAGGTTTCCTTCATCCTGGATTTCACAACAATATCATCCACATAAGCATGAACATTGCGTCCAATCTGACCATGAAGGCAATTTTGAACACACAGCTGGTAAGTCGCCTGGGCACTCTTGAGCCCAAAAGGCATAGACACATAGCAGAAGGCTCCAAAGGGAGTGATGAAGGTTGTCTTCTCCTGGTCCTTAACTGCCATCTTGATCTGATGATACCCAAAACAAGCATCCAAAAAACTCAAACGCTCACAACCCGCTGTAGCATCAATAATCTTATCAATATGAGGGAGAGCGAAAGGATCAACCGGACAGGCTTTATTAAGGTCTGTGTAATCCACACACATGCGCCAAGTACCAATTTTGTTAAGCACCAGCACCGGGTTAGCCAACCATTCATGATTAAAAAATTCAACAATGAACCCATCTGCCAAGAGCCAGGCCACTTCTTCACCGATGGCCTTACGTCTCTCCTCATTAAAGCGACGAAGGAATTGCTTGACTGACTTAAACTTTGGATCAATATTGAGAGTGTGCTCAATGAGTTCCCTCGGTACACCTGGCATGTCTGAAGGCTTTTGATAACCCACAAGTATAGGGGATCAATTATAGCCTCTTTCGATAAGTAAGAGTGTCGAACCCAACGAGGAGCTAAAGGTAGAACAAATATTCCTTCAAGTTCTATCGACCACCGATACAACTCTATGCACGCTTAACGTTCGCTTTACCTAGACCAAGTATGAAACTAGAAGTACTTTGTAGATGTAACATGATAGGTTTGCAAGAACCTAAAGAGCATGTAAATAAAAACTAGGGGCTGTTTTAGGTAAAGAAGCAATAAAGTTAGTATAGCGGGTGTGGAAAAGTGGTGGTAGGAGTTGCGAAATTGTCCCTAAGCAATTGACTACTTTACTAGACCGATAGCAAGATTTATGTGGGACAGGCCACTGCTAGCATGTCATCACTGACTTGGAATTCTATGCACTTATGATTGGAACTATTAGCAAGCATCCGCAACTACTAATGTTCATTAAGGTAAAACACAACCATAGCATTAAGATATATTGGTCCCCCTTCAATCCCGTATGCATCAATTTCTATGCTAGGTTGAAGCTTCTGTCACTCTTGCCCTCCAATACAGAGTCCTATCAACATACAACTAACCCTATGGTGTGATCCACGCGCGTGCTCATATGATGAGCACCAAAGGACAACAACATAACCAAAAACAAATTAAACCAATCATAGCAATTCACCAATTACTGATAGGACAACGAACATCTACTCAGACATCATAGGATGGCAACACATCATTGGATAATAATATGAAGCATAAAGCACCATGTTCAAGTAGAGGGTACAGCGGGTTGCGGGAGAGTGGATCGTTGTAGATAGATGGGGGAAGGTGATGAAGATGTTGGTGAAGATGACGGAGGTGTTGGTGTAGATCGTCGGCACACGATGATGGCCCCGGCGGCATTCCGGCGCCACCGGGAGAGCGGGGAGAGGGGCCCCCTTCTTCTTCTTCCTTGACCTTCTCCCTAGATGGGAAAAGGGTTTCCCCTCTGGTCCATGGCCTCCATGGCAGTGGAGGGGCGAGAGCCCCTCCGAGATTGGATCTGTCTCTCTGTCTCTCTCTATTTCTGCGTTTCAGATTCTGGCCTTTCATCGTTTCTTTTATTCCCGGAGATCCGTAACTCCGATTGGGCTGAAATTTTAACACGATTTGTATCGGATATTGGCTTTCTTGCGGCGAAAGAAGGGTACCAACCGCGCTAGGGGCGCGCCCCCTGCCTCGTGGGCCCCTCAAGCATCGTCTCGCGTTGATTTCACTTCCCAAAATTCACATATATTCCAGAAAAAATCTCCGTCAATTTTTATCCCGTTTGGACTTCGTTTGATATGGATTTTCTGCGAAACAAAAAACATGCAATAAACAGGAACTGGCACTGGGCACTGGATCAATATGTTAGTCCCAAAAATAGTATAAAAAGTTGCCAAAAGTATATGAAAGTTGTATAATATTGGCATGGAACAATAAAAAATTATAGATACGACGGAGACGTATCAGCTTTCATGCAAAGATGTACCGGTTCTCACGGATGAACTCGATGAGCACGCTTTCCTATTTTGAAACCAGATTAGCACTGATACTGAACTGCTTGGATGAATCGCGAGGGGCAAAATCAACCAACTTAGTGTCATCTACCGATTTAAACTTCAACAGAGGGTCATGCTCTGTTTTTGGTTTCTTCAAAGGTATCATATCTACCGGGTCAAGATTATCTTTCTAAAACTTCAATTCTTTCGTTGCACAAACGAACTCAGCATAAGCAGCATCGCCCTCTTCACACTCCAAGGCTATCTTCCGGTTCCCATGCACTGTGATGGTACCCTTATAACCCGACATCTTAAGGTGCAGATAAACATAACAAGGCCTTGCATGAACTTAGCATAAGCCGGCCGCCCAAACAAAGCGTGATAAGGGCTCTTAATCTTAACCACCTCAAAGGTCAACGTCTCAACTCTGGAATCATGATCATCACCGAAAGCCACTTCCAAATCTATATTGCACACTGGATATGCCGACTTACCAGGCACCACACCATGAAAAACAGTGTTAGATAGCTTAAGATCCTTGTCAGTCAAACTCATACGACGGAAAGTTTCATAGTAAAGGATATTGATGCTGCTGCCACCATCCATGAGCACCTTAGTGAACTTGTAACCTCCAACCTGAGGTGCAACCACTAAAGCCAAGTGACCCGGATTGTCAACCCGGGGCGGGTGATCCTCACGGCTCCAAAGAATAGGATGTTCAGACCATGGCAAGTAACAGGGAATCACCGGCTCAACTGCATTCACCGCCCTTCTATGAATCTTCTGGTCTTGTTTACATAAACTCGTGGTGAACACATGATACTGTCCACTATTCAACTCCTTTGGATTACTCTGATAACCAGATTGCCGCTGCTGATTCCCTTGACCAGACTGCTGATTAAAACCACATTGATTGCCTTGGCCCTGGAAACCAGAGTTTGAACCACCACCACCAAAGCCAGGCCCGTGAGAGCCAGATCCTAAACCCCCATTTGGGCCATGTTTGTCTGGAAAAAATTGGAATTCCTACACTCCCTCATGATGATGCAATCCTTCCACAGATGATTGGTTGGCTTCTCTTGCGTACCATGCTTTGGACAAGGCTGATTCATCATCGCCTGAATATTAAATTTTGGCCCTCCAAGCCGGGACGGCTTTCCCTTGCGACACTGATTATTATTCTTCATATTGGTGCTAGCCACAAAATCTAAATTACCATCAGCCTTGTGCTTACCGTTGCCACATTGACCCGCTATATTATGCTGCTGCCCCTTCGTATTGCCGCTCTTCTATCCCTTACCCGCCTTCTCTTCATCAGAGTCGGTGTCTTTTGTACTATCAGAGTCGGTATATTTGACGAGAGCCGCCATGAGATCCCCCATGTCATTGCAATGGCGTTTAAGCCGCCCCAGTTTCTGCTTAAGGGGAAGGAAGCAACAATTTTTCTCCAACACTAGGACTATTGAACCGACATTGATATTGTCTGATGAGTGTATAACAGCTGAGATCCGGCGCACCCAATTGGTTGTTGACTCGCCCTCACCTTGGACACAAGAATCCAAATCCAGGATCGACATAGGCTGCTTGCATGTGTCTTTAAAATTTTGGATGAAACGAGTTTTCAACTCCGCCCATGATCTAATGGAGTTAGCGGGCAACCCTTTCAACCAAGTATGAGCCGGCCCATGCAACATCATGGTGAAATACTTAGCACATGCAGCATCTCCATGGCCATCACATAGCTCTCAACCCAAGCCTCGGGGGGCTGATCCGCCGTGTAATTAGGCACCTTACGAGGACTAAGGGAGTCTTGGATTATGGGGTCCCCGGGTGTCCGGGCTATGTGACATGGGCCATACTGATGGGTCGTGAAGATACAAGATAGAAGGCCTTCCTCCGTGTCCGGATGGGACTCTCCTTTGCGTGGATGGCAAGCCTAGCATTCGGATGTATTATTTCCTTTCTCTGTAAACCGACTCCGTACAACCCTAGACCCCTCCAGTGTCTATATAAACCAGAGTGTTTAGTCCATAGAGGCTAAGAAAAATCACATAGGCTAGACATCTAGGGTTTAGCCATTAAAATCTTGTGGTAGATCAACTATTTTAACCCCTATACTCATCATAGTCAATCAAGCAGGAAGTAGGGTATTACCTCCATCACGAGGGCCCGAACCTGGCTAAACACCGTGTCCCCTTGTCTCCTATTACCTTCGATCCTCAGACACATAGTTCGGGATCCCCTACCCGATATAGGCCGGTTTTGATACCGACATTGGTGCTTTCATTGAGAGTTCCACTGTATCGTCAACAGAAGGTTCGATGGCTCGTTCCATCATCCACAATGATGCCGTTTTCAGGGAAGCTTTCCTCCCCGGCCAGATTTTTGTGTTCGGCGGCTTCGTTCTGCATTCCAACTCAATTGGCCACATTGAACAGATTGATAGCTATGCCCTCGGCCATTAGATCAGTTTCAGGAACCTAAATTATGTTTCTGATATCCGAGGAGACTTGATCTTCAAAGGGTTCGTGGCCCCGACCACCACTCTGGCCTTAGATCTGGAGCAAACTGCCAGGTTCGAAGATGGGAGTTTGGAGCCCACCGGACTCTCCACTGCAAACTGCACTATCGAAGATCTGGAGGCGATTGTGTCCACGGAGAACTCGGAATTAGACCGGGTTCCTCCTATCACTGAAAGGCCGGACTCTCCCCCGAACTCCATATCCGAACTCTTGAAGTCCGTGCCAAGCAAGCATGGCCAGGAGGCCTTCGCCCCGATCAGCCTCGCGGAATCTCGTTTCCCCGTCCAATCCTCGCCCTTAAACGAGGCTCTAGACTTAATTTGGTCCCTCGCTATTACTAAGGAATCACCTTCGAAATATGCCCAGCCCGGATCAGGGGCTGGGAGCAGGGAATTTTACGTCCCACCCGCCACCCACTTCATAGCCACCGTCGAGGACTTAACTGACATGCTGGATTACACCTCTGAAGACATCGATGGCGTGGACGATGATGCCAAAGACGAACAAGGCCAAGACCCATCGTTTACCGGACGATGGACGACCACCTCCAGATACGACGTGTAAACGGTGGATACAGCCAAAGAGGACGATGGCGAAGGCAGGAAGGATCCATTTGAGGACAAACCTGATGAGGCTCCACCGAAGTGTCGACGCCAGCAACACCGCTCAAAATCACGTCGTGGTCAGGACAGTAATACCGACACTGGAGACGATAACACTCTGGAGGGTTCCGAAGACCCAGAAGCCCCCATCGAGCCCACATCCGAACAGGACAATGTGTAGGAGGGGCAAGTTGACCCCGATGATCCAGTCAGGAACGAGGACTCGGAGGATAGAAACTATCTTCCGCTCTCCGAAGACGATGTCAGCCTTGGCAACGAAGATTTCGTCGTGCTGGAGGAACACCTCGAGCAGGAGCGCTTCAAGCGCCAACTAATCACCACTACAAGAAGCCTAAAAAATCAGCAGCAACGGCTCCAAGCTGAACAGGATACGCTCGACGACAGATGGACACAGGTCCTAGTTGCCGAAGAATATGGCCTACAACGCCCAACAAAGAGCTATCCGAAGCTTTGGCTACTGCCACAATTCAACAACAAGGCCTTTGAGCCAATACCGTCAAAACATGACCGCGCTGATGAACCAGACCGGCCACTGCGTGGGCTAGATAAAGCGGCCACCTACGCCGAACACCAACCTGCACCACCTTGCCGTAAGGGCAGAGAGACAAAGGCTCCAGGATACACTTATGACCTACGACAAGACCTGAGTAATAGAGCAGGACAAACAAGATCAATCTATGGATCAAGGGGGTGCGCCCCAATGCGAGAAGACGACCATCAAGCTTGGCCTGACAGGCATAACCTCACCAGGGACGAAAACCGCATACAGATGTCATCCGAACTCCGTCATGACATTGCCCGATACAGAGGTGCTACACCCCCTTATGCTTTACCGAGGAGGTAATGCAGCACCAGTTCCCAGAAGGGTTTAAACCCGTAAACATTGAATCATACGACGGCATGACAGATCCCATGGTATGGATTGAAGATTTATTTCTCCATATCCTCATGGCCCACGGTGACGATCTCCACGCCATCAAATACCTTCCCTTGAAACTGAAAGGACCAGCATGGCGCTGGCTAAACAGCTTCCCAGAGAACTCAATTGGTAGCTGGGAAGACCTGGAGGACGCCTTTAGAGACAACTTCCAAGGTACCTATGTCTGGGCTCCGGATGCCGATGACCTCAGTTACATAGTCCAGCAACCCGGAAAGTCAGCCCAGAAACTCTGGACCAGGTTCTTAATTAAAAAGAACCAAATTGTTGATTGTCCGGATGCCGAAGCCCTCGTGGACTTTAAACACAGTGTCCGTGACGAGTGGCTTGCCTGACACCTCGGCCAAGAAAAAATGAAGTCCATGGTAGCTCTCACCACACTTATGACCCGCTATTGCATGGGAGAATATAGCTAACTAGCTCGTAGAAGCAATAGCACCGGCGACCCTGGCACCTCTGAAGCCAAAGATGGCAACGGCAGGCCACGGCGAAACAAACACAAGCGTCGAAGCAACAATGAAAATACCGAAACCACGGCGGTCAACGACGGATTCAATGGCTCTAAACCCGGTCAGCGAAAGAAGCCATTCAAAGGAAACAAAGATGGTTCATCCAACTTGGACAGAATACTAGATCGGCCTTGCCAGATCCATGGCACCCAAGACAAGCCTGCCAATCATACCAACAAAAATTGTTGGGTCTTCAAAAAGGCCGGTAAGATAAACACTGAACATAAGGGGAAAGGGCTGCCTAGCGAGGATGATGATGAGCCTCGCCCAACGAACACAGGGGGCAAAAGAAATCCCCCCCCCCCCCCGAGATAAAAACAGTGAATATGATCTATGTCACTCATATCCCCAAGCGGGAGCGCAAGCGCGCACTAAGGGACGTTTACGCCATATAGCCAGTCGCCCCAGAATTCAACCCATCACTACTAGGGAAAACCCTAGTAGTAGCACGGGTTTTGAGGCTATCAGCAGCGCGGGCAGCCGCGCTACCAATAAGGCGCTACAGCTAACTGTTAGTAGTAGTGTTGCCTGTACCCGCGCTACTACTATTGACTATATCAGCAGCGCTTTTCCAGAAAACGCTACTATTAGTTAGCTGTAGCGATTTTCTAGCCCCGCGCTACTGCTATATCTTTCATCATTTCCATCTTGTTTCAGCTTCAATAAAATGCAATTTCCAAATACTAGGTACTACTAGATATCAATTTCATAAAGCATTATAGGTACTAGGTAGTATTCCCTCGGTTCCAAATTACTCGTCGTGGTTTTAGTTCAAATTTGAACTAAAACCACGACAAGTAATTTGGAATGGAGGGAGTACTAGATAACAATTTCATATATACTCAACATGCATCCTCAAGCAGTACTAGGTGATATCAACGACGATCATCATATGTAGTTCTACATGATATCGACGACAATCATCATATGTAGTTCTAGATGATATAGCCACACACACATATGTAGTTCTAGATGATATCGACGACGATCATCATCCTCAAGCCTAGGCGGTGGGTGTTCCTGATAGTAATTAGGATGGCCTGTCCAACACCAAGATTCTTGCCAACGAGGAATCTCTTCCACCCAACCGAGTTTAAGTGTGTGCGACCGTCTGTGTCGATGCAGTAAGTACAGGTGGTGACGGATCCCCTTGCGGCAAGGCGAAGTCCAGCTGAGCCTTCTTCATCAGGCTCGATACCACAACTCACAGATAGGTTCTTTGGCAATTTCTGAATAAGAAAAACAAATCAATTAATAAATGGCCTCGCACATACTCTTGCAAATATATTTCTATTAATTCTAGATTTCTACACTATCAAAAGACACAGTAGTACGCATTTGTACTAATTAATAATGAATTCTACTAATAAGTATATATGGATTATCTACACTATTAATAGTTCCTTGGATTCTACACTAATAAGCATGTGATCAGACTCTACACTAAAGCATATCATCGACTAGATTCCACAAAGCATATCATTGGACTCTACACTAAGCATATCGTCAGATTCACTAAGCATATCATCTGATAATTTGCATTTGTAAGTATAAAAATAAAGCATATATATATCATCAAATTACTACAGTCAGTATAACATACCATTTCATGCCGATCGACCATGGTACTTGTTAGGCGGGTCACGAATGGCACCCCGACAAAGTCATCACGTGGCGGAATTATGTCCCATAGGTTGCACACCTCCTCCTCGCTCAACCTCATTCTTTGAGCTACGATGGCTTCATGAAGTGGGTTCTCATCATCTTCATAGAGTGGGTCCTCATTATCTTCATCATCTTCATCATCTTCATCATCTTCATCATCTTCGTCATCATCATCTTCCAGCAGGTTGAGATAAATGACAGCCAGCTTGGGTCTTTCTGCTCTAAAGGAGAAGCTGATCAACTCACCACCAGTAAGACGCATGTGGGAGAGGAAACGGTCCCATCCATCTACTCCAATCTGTGACATATTGCGTCCTTTCTCGACCTCCATAGTGTACGGCCCCCCAGGAGCCTCAAATGTCACGGTGTCTCCTGTCCTCACATTGCATGGGACGATCTGTGTAAAAAAAGCAAAATGACACAATGCAGTAATGCCAACACTAAAAATAAAATAGTTGTTACATTTCATCTAATTCTTACCGCCGCATGACGAAAACTCGGCTGGAAGTAGATGCCAAACAACTTGCCAGTTGCAAGGCTGCTGGCGCACCTTGACTTGCACAGTCGACTTAGTGGTGGTGGTGGCGCCATTTTCCTAAAGCAATATGAGTAAAGGATTAATGATCCACTTCATAGGAAAGAAAAATAGTAGCATGTCATATTTTTGGTTCTTCCGCGAGAAGCAATTTTATGGACAATTATAATCCTAAGATCTAGTAACATATTAGATGACAAGGTACCACCTACCAAAGCATTTCGGTGGCACCTATTGCCGAAAAAACTTTTCACAAATATCTACCAAATAAGGGTACCACCTACCAAGACATTTCATATAATTTGGCACCTACATTTTGCCAAAAAATAACTTATTACAAAAAAACAAAAGCATCTACCTATCCATGTACAGAAAAAATAACAATAAAATGGTGCATACTAAATCAACTAAATCAACTAGCCTACTAAATCCACTAGCATACTAAATCAACTAAATCAACTAGCCTACTAAATCTACTAAATCAACTAGCCTACTAAATCAACTAAATCAAAATGTTCTAAATCAACTAAATCAACTAAATCAAAATGTTCTAAATCAACTAAATCAACTAGCCTACTAAATCAACTAAATCATATCAACTAAATCAAAATGTTGCATAGGAACTAGCCTACTAAATCAAAATGTAGCAGGGAGGAGGTAGAAGGAGGGGCGACTCGAGGAGGGAGAAGAGAGTAGGACGGAGGAGGAAGGCGGAGTGAGGAGGGTCCAGCTGGCGGCGAGTCGAGGGAGGACGGAGGAGGAGGGCGGTACCGAGTCCAGCGAGGAGGAGGAGTTGACGGCAGCACAGAGGGAAGAGGGGTAGGTGACGGCGGCTGGCGGGGGCGACGGCGGCCGGCGGGGGAGGACCGGCGCTGGGGGAGGGGGGTTGAGGGGGAGTGAGTGTGAGTGTGAGTGTGGATCGGATATAGGAGAGCGTGGGGGTGGGCGATAGCTAGTTTTAGCAGTAGCGCTCTAAAGGCAGAGGCACTACTGCTAAACTACCTAGCAGTAATGCGGTCCGAATTAATGCACTGCTGCTAGAACTAGCTTCGCGGCGGGGTCGTGGGAATTATAGCAGTAGCGCGGCTTAGAGGAGGCGCGCTACTGCTACATTTATTTCAACAGCGAGTACTACCGGAGCGCGCTACTGCTACATTGCAGCAGCGCCTTATTTTAAAACTTGCTACTGGTAAGATCCTGTGTATAAGCTTTTCCCTAGTGGTGCATGGTCAGCCTGCCCGATCACTTTTGACCGCAGAGACCATCCGACCAGTATCCGTCATGGGGGTTCGGCAGCATTGCTCCTCGACCCTATCATCGACGGATTCCACCTCACGCAAGTCCTCATGGATGGCGGCAGTAGTCTTAACCTGCTTTATCAAGACACTGTCCGTAAAATGGGTATTGATCCCTCAAGTATCAAGCCCACCAAAACCACCTTAAAGGTGCAATACCCGGTGTAGAGACCTGCTGCACAGGGTCAATAACGCTGGAGGTAGTCTTTGGCTCACCATATAAGTTCCGAAACGAAGATTTAATCTTCGACATCGTCCCCTTCCGCAGTGGTTACCATGCACTGCTTGGACGAACCAGTTTCACCCGTTTCAATGCAGTCCCACACTACGCATATCTGAAGCTCAAGATGCCAGGACCATGCGGCGGTGTTACAGTCAATAGAAACATGGAGAGGTCCTCTGTACTGAAGAGGACACTGCAGCCCTCGCAGCTGAAGTACAGGGTGGCCTTATCAAGCCGAATACTACATCGGCAGTCAAGCCCCCGGACACTGTCAAAAGAGTCCGGTCCACCCTGCAGAATGACAGTCTGGCTCATACAGAGCTAGAAATTCGGCCGCCGTCAAAACCCCAACCTGATCGCGGCATGCGTACCGCGCGTACATAACTACGCACTAAAAATACCATGGGTAAGGACGGAGGCACACTGAAAACAAAGTCCACAATATGGGTCGACCCTATTGGGACCTTCATCTTCTTCCTTTTTCCTTCTTTTCATTTTTCAGGTTCTTTACAACCCAAATCAATTTTCGATGGTACTAAGGGCCCTTTTTCAGGCCCCTTATGTATCCCCGATCGACTCATCCTCTTAAAGGATCCTACACCAAGGTGAAAAGCGGCGCAGACGTGCGGCAGAGTGTCCAAATGATCTTCAAGACCACCTTTTCCTTTTTTAGGACCTGTGTAGAGCTTTCCCTTGTTCTCAAATTCTTGGCATGTAAAATATCCTTGATAAATATGGCATTCTCTGTAAGAGCATGTTTGATGTTCCAATCAGAATATAGCGGAAACAGTTTTGTCCTACCTTATTTGGTATTGTTCTATTCCATAATTTGTATTCCATCTTCACGACTGATTGACATATACACATTGGCATCAATTGCCAGGAGCTTTATTCGGCCATAAATATTCAAAAACAAAAAGTCCGAACGCTTTCATAGTACACTTTGGTGTCCCGAATACCGCATTATATGCATCGGCTCTGAATCATGTCTTTGGTCAATAGTTGGGTTGCCCGGCTCCTGTGGTTACCACCTTATGTTCCGCTTGTTCGGCTAAGGTAGTAAAGGGAAAACTACTGCAATTGTGTTTCTGGCTCGTCCGGTCAAACACCTCAGTAGAGAAAGCCGAATATTGACTATCATGATATGGCGAGAGCTGGTCAGCGGTTTGGTGACTTATTAAAATCTTTCATGATTTTTTTTGTATTATACGAAGGACTGGCCTCCACCTGGTCAGGTGTCTAAAGCACCCAAGTTTGGATAGCCGAACAACAACAGGGGCTAAGCCTATAATCCCATTGTCAAAGTCCTATGGCTAAGTGAAAGTGGTAAAGCCGCATAGTCTGATTGCCTAGTTCGCTGCACGATCACCTCCTTTACGAACCAAGACGTTGGGACAAGTGTGGTCATGTGCTACTCCGAACACCCCCGTAGTATCTACGTGGGGGCTGAAGCCCACGACTGGTAAACTTTCAGATACAAAAAATGGCCACACTGGAGGAACATATTTTAGATAAAAGCACAAGTACATTACAAAGGACTTGTTTCATAACAAAAAGTCTGGGTAGCCCAGATACATTCATTCAAACATAATATCCTTCAAGCATCGACACTCTATCAAACGGGCACCCTCTAAGACGTCCTCGAAGTACCGCCCCGGCTTACGGTAGTCCTTGCCTTCGGGCGGACCCTCGACTTCCACGACGGCGGCCTTCATCTTCGCCCAGTGCATCTTGACATGGGCAAAGGCCATCCGTATGCCCTCTATGCATGCTAAGCACTTCACAACATCAACTCGGGGCAAGGTGTCGCCGAGCCGCTTGACCAGGCCAAAAGTAGCTGCTAGGAATGGGTCCAGCTAGCCATATACGGACTATGATGTCCTTCATGGCCAAACCGGAAATCCTATGCAGCTCCGCCAGCTGCATCATCTGGTAGTTTAGCAGCGCTGGCCGCTCCGGCGCCAGGTACTGCAACCAGAAGAGCTTCTCCATCGCGTTCCCTTCTTAGGTCCGGAAATACTGTGCGGCGTTGGTAGCACTCCTTGGGAGATCCGCAAAGGCGTCTGGAGCACTCCATAGTCGATTTAGCAAAGCATATCTTCGACCGCCAAATATACTCTATTAAAGAACAGGCTTACCAGCCGCTATCTATCCGGCTTGCTTGACCTCCTCGTGGGTCGCCCAAGACTCGGTCTGCGCCTCCTTTGCCTCTTGAAGAGCCTTGGTGAGTTCGGCTGCCTGGGCCTTATTACTCTCCTCCAAGGCCTCGCACTTGTTGGTGGCATCCTGGAGCGCCTGCTCCACTTCGGTCACCCGCTCCTGATACTTATGGTAGGTGACCTGCTCGGCCTCTAAATCTGCAGCCGCTTTGTCAGCGGCCACTTGGCTCACCGGCGCCTGCTCCTTGGCTTGGGCAAGGGTGCTCTTCAGATCCTCGACCTTAGTCACCCTATCTGTACACATGATCGAAAGCATAGGAGATTAGACGCCGTATTGACATATTCCTTTAAGTATGTCAATATTTTTTTCCAACCATACCTTGCGTTTCCTCAAACCGCTTGTTGGTGCGGACGAGTTCTGCATCAGCCCACTCCAACTTCTTCTTAAGTTCGGACACTTCGGTGGCCTGGGCAGTTGCCGCTAACAGTGAAGCCTACTTATCAAAATAGACAAGTATATTATCTCCTATGAATAACTATTTGATCCTCTGTTCGTCCCTTCTTTGTAAAAGCCGAACAGAGTCTCAGGGGTTACTATCTATGCACGGGCATATTTTTTGCATATATAAAGCAGCTAAGAATACTACATCACATACCTCGAAGCCTGTTAATAGACTGGTGAAGGCTTCTTCAGTCCGCTTTTGGCGGATTGAACCTTCTCAACCACCGTACACATCAGGGTATGATGATCCTCCACGACGGAAGCACATCGAAGTGCTTCCATCAAAATGTCTGGCGCCTCCGGATTGATGGAGGTCACCGGTGGAGTCGGCACTCCCCCTCCTTCGAAGGGGGTTGCTCACTCGATTCTGGAGTTGTATGGGTCTCCGGAGTGGTATTCGGCTAGAGACCGGACTGGTCCGGCCCCCCGTCGTCAGTCTCCATGGGGTTACCCTCTGGTGCCATCTTGGCGGCCTTCCGCACTTCTCCCTGGCCCAGAGAAGTCCTTTGGGATAACACCTCAATGTCATCTGTGGCATGTGGCAGAGAAGCTCGCGGAGGTGTCTCGCTCTCCACCATCTCCGGCGCCAGAGAGTTCCCCAAAGATGATGATTGTTGGGGGAGACCTCAAGCCGGACTGCAGCATGAAACTTAAAGGTGTTAAAACTACTACAATCATGTAAGCCGGATATGTATATGGTATTTTTGGGAACTTATGATGCGTCCAGGGACTTCGACCTGGGGCGCCACTCGGGGATGGCTTCGGTGTCCGAGTCCAAATCATCAGAATGGGAGATCTTCCCCTTCTTGGATGCCTCCGCCTCTAAGTCCACGGAAGCCATCCTTTTCTTCTCCCCCCTTAAGAGGAGAGTTGCTCTCCTCCTCTTCCACTTCGTCTTCATCTCCCTCGTGGGAGGAGGGAGCTTCAGTATCTCCGGACACAGTGTCCTAAGTACCTTTATGGCAAAGGCCACTTTTGGCCTCCTTGCCCTTCTTCTTGGCCTTCTTCTCCGATGCCTGGTACGGTGCCGGGACCAGCATCCTCGTTAGCAGAGGAATGGCTAGGTCTTCAGGTAGTAGAGCCGGACATCGGATCCGCTCCGCCTTCTTTGTCCAGCCCCGAGGGAAGAATGGAAGGCTTGGCATACCCCTTGGATTTACAAGTTGAAGTTATGTTCAGAAATCACAAAATTTATTGGAGTGGTCGGATGAGCGCAGTCAGGGCCGATGTCTTCGGTCGTCTCTGGCCACGACTTCTGGGCCTTGAAAATCAGCTTCCAGATCTCTTCGTGCGTCGTGCCGAAGAATCGCTGCAGGGTCCGAGGGCCAGCCGGATTGAACTCCCACATGTGGAGAGGCCGGCGCTGGCAGGGGAAAATCTGGCGAAAAAGCATCGCCTGGATCACATCAGCAAGACTGGTGTTCTTCTCCATCATATTCTTGATGTGCTTCTTTAGCATCGTCACCTTGTCGGACGATGCCCAACCGAGGCCCTTGTTAATTCACGATGCAATCCGCATGTAGGTCTGGATTTAAAATCAAGAGTGGCGGCCCATGTGGTGCTGTGAGATTCCGTGATGTAGAACCACTCTTGTTGCCATCCCTTCACGGTCTCCACAAAGGCCCCCTTAGGCCAGGTGACGTTGGGGAGCTTCCTCACCATGGCGCCGCCGCAGTCCGCATGTTGCCCGTCGACCACTTTCGGCTTCACGTTGAAGACCTTAAGCCATAGGCCGAAGTGGGGGATGCAGAGGAGCGCCTCGCACACGATGATGAACGCCGAAATGTGGAGAAAGGAATTTGGGGCTAGATCATGGAAATCTAGCCCATAATAGAACATGAGGCCGCGGACGAAAGGGTGGAGGGGAAACCCTAGTCCGTGGAGAAAGTGGGGGATAAACACCACCCTCTCATTGGGCTCCGGAGTAGGTATGATCTGCTTTTTGGCAGGGAGCCGATGCACGATGTTCGCGGCCAAGTACCCCGCTTCTCGGAGTTCCTAGACGTTCCTCTCTGTGATGGAGGAAGCCATCCACTTGCCCTACGAGCTGGATCCAGACATGGCTGGAGTGTTTGGTGGCGAGAGAAAAGATCGAAACTTGGGCGCTGGAGCTCGAGGATGGAAGGGATGAGGAAGAAGAAGGCGTGAGGTAAAAAGACGGGTCCTTATCCTCTTATAAAGGCAATGAATATCAAGCACCCCCTCACAAGCCTTAAAAATCGCCTATTCCCAATGGGTCATGCGAATGGCACAGTTGGATTACCCAAACCCTTATTGATGAGAATCCCGCAATGAGGGGACACGATCTCTGCTTTGACAAGACGTATCAATGGAGGCCGCGCCTCGAAACGCGAAGCGGGAGGCCAAAAGATGGTTCAAAATAATAATAGGGCCAGACGTAACGTCTCGCCGAAAAAGCTGTCAGTGGACATAACTTATTTTTTTAAGTATTTTGCCCTTGTGGTTGGGGTTGTAACTATTATACAGAGCTGGATTCAGTTCTCTTGTTCAGAAGACTGCTTTGGTGTATTCGGAGGAGGAACCCGCCTTGCAATGCTGAAGACAATCTACGCGCCGGACACATCGTCATTGAAGCCTGGTTCAGGGGCTACTGAGGGAGTCCTAGATTATGGGGTCCCCGGGCGTCCGAGCTATGTGACATGGGCCGGACTGATGGGCCGTGAAGATACAAGATAGAAGGCCTTCCCCCGTGTCCGGATGGGACTCTCCTTCCCCGCCTCCCGACAAGCCCTGTCCTGATCCACCAAAGTCTGGGATTCGACACCACCGCGCGCCAGGTCATGCCTATAAGGCTGGTTATGGTGTTGCTCACTGCTTGAAACTGTCAGGGAGTCAATATGTATACCATAACTCTGGCTTGGGCGAGGGGTTGAATGAATCCGTTCACGACTATATGAATAAGCCGCCTGCTGGACAAAGCTGTCTGAAGGAGTTCTCTGGCCCTCCTCGTCTCTATCATAGCTAGAGACTCACCTTCAACTGGGAGAGCCGCCAAACGTGACGCCGCAGCAATCATATTATCCAAAGGGTTAGAATAATGACCCGACGGTGTAGGAACATGTTGAGGCGGAGTCATATCCAAATTAGACGGATCCACAGTATGCGGCTGAACCGGTGCTCCAGTCATGGGCGCCTCAACCGCCCGTTCACCGCGGGCAGGTCACTGGTCCCCTCCCCCGGCATGTTGAAAAGGTTTCTCGCATCGTACTCTAGAGGTAAGCGACTCTGGTGTCTCCTTATCATGATGGCATTTGAAGCGTTTTGATCCAAGGTAAGCCGGAAAGACTCTACCTGAATCCGTTGTGCCCGAACGTCGAAAGCAGCTCGCTCCGTGGCCATCCTAGCGTTCTCAGCCGCCAACTCTTCCTTGGCTTGAGCTATCTCATCTCATAACTTCACAACATCCATCTTATGTTGTTCTAGAATGTCAGGGTCACCTCCACCCTGATACGCCTCCAACGTATCTCTAATTTTTTATTGTTCCATGCTGTCATATTATCAATCTTGGATGTTTTATAATCATTCTATAGTCATTTTATATCATCTTTTGGTACTAACCTATTGACATAGTGCCAAGTTCCAGTTCCTGTTTTTTCTGTGTTTTTTACATCGCAGAAAATCAATATCAGACAGAGTCCAAATGCCATGAAACTTTATGGAGATCTTTTATGGACTAGAAGGAACATGTTGGGCCCTGTATGCACCTGGGGGAGTCCCGAGGAGGGGACAACCCACCAGGGCACGCTAGGAGGCCCAAGCGCACCCTGGTGGCATGGAACAATCAAAAATTATAGATACGACGGAGACATATCAGCATCCCCAAGCTTAATTCCTGCTCGTCCTCGAGTAGGTAAATGATAAAAAAGATAATTTTTGATGTGGAATGCTACCTAGCATAATCTTGAGTACATATCTAATCATGGCATGAATATTAAGATACGAGTGATTCAAAGCAATAGTCTATCATTTGACATAAAAACAATAATACTTCAACCCTACTAATAAACCAATCATGTCTTTTCAAAATAACATGGCCAAAGAAAGTTATCCCTACAAAATCATATGGTTTGGCTATGCTCCATCTTCACCACACAAAATATTCACATCATGCACAACCCTGATGACAAGCCAAGCAATTGTTTCGTACTTTTGATGTTCTCAAACCTTTTCAACTTTCACGCAATACATGAGCGTGAGCCATGGACATAGCACTATAGGTGGAACAGAATATGATGGTGGAGAATACAAAAAGGAGGAGATAGTCTCACATCAACTAGGCGTATCAACGGGCTATGGAGAAGCCCATCAATAGATATCAATGTGAGTGAGTAGGGATTGCCATGCAACGGATGCACTAGAGCTATAAGTGTGTGAAAGCTCAAACAGAAAACTAAGTTGGTGTGCATCCAACTTGTTTGCTCATGAAGGCCTCGGGCATTTGAGGAAGCCCATCATCGGAATATACAAGCCAAGTTCTATAATGAAAATTCCCACTAGTATATGAAAGTGATAGCTCAAGAGACTCTCTTTATATGGAGAACATGGTGCTACTCTGAAGCACAAGTGTGGTAGAAGGATAGTAACATTGCCCCTTCTCTCTTTTTCTCTCATTTTTTAGTTTTTTGTTTTTTTTGTTTTTTTGGTGGGCTTCTTTGGCCTCTTTTTTTTATTTGGGCTTCTTTGGCCTCTTTTATTTTTAAAGTCTGGAGTCTCATCCCGACTTGTGGGGGAATCATAGTCTCCATCATCCTTTCCTCACTGGGGCAATGCTATAATAATGATGATCATCACACTTTTATTTACTTACAACTCGATACTAGAACAAAGATATGGGGGAATCATAGTGTACCGGGATGTGCAATGATCTAGCATAGCAATGACATAAAAAACGTACAAGCCATGAAAACATCATGCTAGCTATCTTACGATCATCCAAAGCAATATGACAATGAATGCTCAAGGCATGTATATGATGATGATGGAAGTTGTATGGCAATATATCTCGGAATGGCTATGGAAATGCCATGATAGGTAGGTATGGTGTCTGTTTTGAGGAAGGTATATGGTGGGTTTAAGGTACCGGCGAAAGTTGCGCGATACTAGAGAGGCTAGCAATGATGGAAGGGTGAGAGTGCGTATAATCCATGGACTCAACATTAGTCATAAAGAACTCACATTCTTATTGCAAAAGTCTATTAGTCATCGAAACAAAGTACTACGCGCATGCTCCTAGGGGGATAGATTGGTAGGAAAATACCATCGCTCGTCCCCGACCGCCACTCATAAGGAAGACAATCAATAAATAAATCATGCTCCGACACATAACGGTTCACCATACGTGCATGCCACGGGAATCACAAACCTCAACACAAGTATTTATACTAATCCACAACTACCCACTAGCATGACTCTAATACCACCATCGTTATATCACAAAACTATTGCAAGGAATCAAACATATCATATTCAGTGATCTACAAGTTTTATGTAGGATTTTATGACTAACCATGTGAATGACCAGTTCCTGTCATCTCTCTAATAGATATAAGTGAAGCAAGAGAGTTTAATTCTTTCTACAAAAGATATGACCATGCTCTAACAAATATAAGTGAAGCAAAAGAGCATTCTACAAATGGTTGTTTTCTATGTAAAGGGAAACAGGCAATCCAAACTTCAAATGAAATAAGTGAAGCACATGAAGCATTCTATAAAGCCATACTCAAAAGATATAAGTGAAGTGCATAGAGCATTCTATAAATCAATGAAGGACTATCTCATACCAGCATGGTGCATAAAATAAAGATGAAAACTAAATGCAAAATACGCTCCAAGATTGCACATATCGCATGAACGAAACGAATCCGAAAACATACTGATACTTGTTGAAGAAAGAGGGGATGCCTTCCGGGGCATCCCCAATCTTAGACGCTTGAGTCTCCTTGAATATTTACTTGGGCTGCCTCAGGCATCCCCAAGCTCTAGCTCTTGCCTCTCTTCCTTCTTCTCACATCGAGACCTTCTCGATCATTGAACACTTCATCCACACAAAACTTCAACAGAAAACTCGGTAAGATCCGTTAGTATAATAAAGCAAATCACTACTCTAAGTACTGTTGGAAACCAACTCATATTTTTTTTTGCATTGTTTCTACTGTAATATAACTTCTTCATGGCTTAATCCATTGATATGAATCGATAGTTTCATCAAAACAAGAAAACTATGCATGAAAAACAGAATCTGTCTATAACAGAACAATCTGTAATAATATGAACATTCACCATACTTCTGATACATGAAAAATTCTACAAAAATTAGGAAAAATAAAAAATTCACATATAAAGACAGTTCAAAAAGAATCAGAACCATTTAACGTTCCAGTAAAAAATGTAAAATCGCGCACTACAGCCAAAGTTTCTGTCCTGCACCGCACAAACTGACAAGCATTGTAAACATCCTAAAGGCAAACCTTGGAACATTATTTTTATAATACAATGGAATTGTACAAGGGGATAATTATTTTTGTTGAAAAGTTTCTGTAATCAAGATTCACAAAGTTTCCGTGAGCATGAACAAAGTTCAAGGCTAGCTCCCACTTCAACAATGATTGTCTCTCTCACTTTCGCTTTTCTTTTTGAAAAAGTTTTGGGTTCCCCTCTTTATTTTATTTTGTTTTTAAACTATATAAAGGCACTCAACAGAAATAAATGACTCTCTAAAACTTCCGGGTTGTCTCCCTGGGAGTGCTTTCTTCAAAGCCATTAAGCTAGGCATATAGTGCTCAATTAGTGAATCCACCCGGATCCCAAGGTATATCAAAGCCAATTTTAATTAGCAATGATTTGTAATTTAGTAGTGAGCACAAAGCAACATATATCATGTAATGAAGAAGTCTAACTCTCTTCCTATGCATCGGCATGTCATAAAAGAACAATTCATGCACACATAGTAAAGGCCAATGCATAGTATAAACGGTTTCTTGCAATTTTATCATGTGGGAAACATAGAGAGGTGGAGATATAATTCCTCTCTCATAATAATTGCAAGTAGGAGCAGCAAGCACATGCATATTATATTCATCAAAATCATCATGTGCAATGGTATAAGGCAACCCATCAATATAATCCTTAATAAGGGTAAACTTCTCCGATATAGTGTAGTTGGGAGAATTCAAAAAGATAATAGGACTATCATGCGTGGGTGCAATAGCAACAATTTCATGTTTAACATAAGGAACTATAGAAAGTTCATCTCCATAAGCATAATTCATATCGGCATCTTGGCCACAAGCATAGCAAGCATCATCAAAAAGGGATATTTCAAAAGAATCAACGGGATCATAGCAATTATCATAGCATTCATCCTTCGGTAAGCATGAAGGGGAATTAAACAATGTATGAGTTGAAGAGTTACTCTCATTAGAAGGTGGGCATGGGTGATCAATCCGCTCTTCCTCCTTTTGTTCTTCGCTCTCCTCCTCATCTTTTTCATCCAATGAGCTCACAGTTTCATCAACTTCTTCTTCCATAGATTCCTACAAAATATTAGTCTCTTCTTGGACAGCGGAGACTTTCTCAATAAGCGCATTAATATAGGAATTATATTCATAATTATCATAGCAATATTTTAGGATAGCTAAATTTTCAGGCCTATAAACATCATCATCAAAAGCTTCATACTTTTCAAACAAAGATTCAATTTCATAAGCACCCTTAAAAGCAACAAATTCTTCTATTTGTTCCACATCATAGTAATCATATATACCATTAGCATAAGAAGCTAAGGTTTCATTATCATTAAATTTGCATGAAAAGGGAAGGTGTGGAGCCTTCATCCTAGAGCAACAAGTATAATCATAACTCAAGCATACTTGCCGAGCATACCACTTCAATATATAAATTTGATCCCATAATACTTTCCCTTTTTGTGTCAAGCGATAATCCCTAAAGTATTCATGTTGATCCAACGTTACTCCCATTACCACATTGAATGGGGTTTTCTCAGGATTATCAAAGTAGTACAGAATTTCTGTCACATAATGAGCATCGAGGGTTTTAGGAGGTTCCTCATCTCCATGAGTAGCAAGTACACCTAATTTTTTTGGTATTTCGTGTTCCATATCCATAACTAAAGATAGAGAACAACTAAGAACAGCAAATAAAAATTACTTAGTGATAAAGCAAACAAGCACACACGAGAATATTCACCCCACGCTATTACTCCCCAGCAACGGCACCAAAAAAAGGTCTTGATAACCCACAAGTATAGGGGATCGCAACAGTTTTCGATAAGTAAGAGTGTCGAACCCAATGAGGAGCTAAAGGCAGAACAAATATTCCCTCAAGTTCTATTGACCACCGATACAACTCTACGCACGCTTGATGTTCGCTTTACCTAGAACAAGTATGAAACTAGAAGTACTTTCTAGGTGTTGTTGGATAGGTTTGCAAGATAACAAAGAGCGCGTAAATAAAAGCTAAGGGATGTTGTAAGTAAAGAAGCAATAAAGTAAATATAGCGAGTGTGGAAAAGTGGTGGTAGGAGTTGTGAAATTGTCCCTAAGCAATT
The DNA here is from genome assembly GCF_003073215.2 of Triticum urartu. Lineage (NCBI taxonomy): Eukaryota > Viridiplantae > Streptophyta > Magnoliopsida > Poales > Poaceae > Triticum > Triticum urartu. Next base: position 347,918,608 of record NC_053027.1, on the reverse strand, counting down.
GACTACTTTACTAGACCGATAGCAAGTATTATGTGGGAGAGGCCACTGCTAGCATGTCATCCCTGACTTGGAATTCTATGCACTTATGATTGGAACTATTAGCAAGCGTCCGCAACTACTAACGTTCATTAAGGTAAAACCCAACCATAGCATTAAGATAATATTGGCCCGCCTTCAATCCCGTATGTATCAATTTCTATGCTAGGTTGAAGCTTCTGTCACTCTTGCCCTCCAATACATAGTCCTATCAACATACAACTAACCCTATGGTGTGATCCACGCGCATGCTCATATGATGGGCACCAAAGGACAGCAACATAACCACAAGCAAAATAAATCAATCATAGCAATTCATCAACCACCGATAGGACAACGAAAATCTACTCAGACATCATAGGATGGCAACACATCATTGGATAATAATATGAAGCATAAAGCACCATGTTCAAGTAGAGGGCCCAGCGGGTTGTGGGATAGTGGACCGCTGTAGATAGAGGGGGGAAGGTGATGGATATGTTGGTGAAGATGGCGGAGGTGTTGGTGTAGATCGCGGTGATGATGATGATGATGGCCACAGCATCATTTCGGCGCCACCGAAAGAGAAGGGGAGAGGGGGCCCCTTCGTCTTCTTCTTCCTTGACCTCCTCCCTAGATGGGAGAAGGGTTTCCCCTCTGGTCCTTGGCCTCCATGGAATGGGAGGGGCGAGAGCCCCTCCGAGATTGGATCTGTCTCTCTGTCTCTCTCTGTTTCTGCGTTCTCTGTTGCTGCCCTTTCACCGTTTCGTATATATATGGAGATCTGTAACTCCGATTGGACCGAAACCTTCGCCGTGTTTTTTTTACCAAAAATTAGCTTTCTTGCGGCCGAAGAAGGACATCAACCGCCTTACAGGTGGACCACGAGGGTCAGGGGCGCGCCCAGGGGGTGGGGCACGCCCCCTGCCTCGTCCCACCTCGGACACCGTTTCACGTTGATCTTTCTCCCAGATTTTCCAAATATTCCAAAAATAAGCTCTATCCATTTTTATCCCGTTTGGACTCCGTTTGATATGGATATTCTGCAATACATAAAACATGCAACAAACAGGAGCTGGCACTGGGCACTGGATCAATATGTTAGTCTCAAAAATAATATAAAAAGTTTCCAAAAGTATATGAAAGTTGTAGAATATTGGCATGGAACAATCAAAAATTATAGATAGGACTGAGACGTATCAACAACACAATGGAAATGGTCAGCCAGATCAAAGGTGTGTGTGATATACGGCATGCGGTTCACTCAGATGAACTGTTTGCGTTGAGACATGAGAACAGAAATGGTTCAAATCAACAAGATGTGTGTGATACGCGGCAAACAGGTCTGTAATCAGAAATGCGTGTGAATACCGATAATTACACAAACGATTACTGCTAATAAGACATGTGTGTTGTGTGATGGGATTGCATACAGAACAACAACATATATATACACACACTTATAAGGACATGCTTGCATAACCAAATTAAACATCCACTTACATAGGTGGCTACTACAACCATGGCATTTGCACACACCAAAGTAAACTATTACATGCATAATTACATAGGTGGCTACTACACACATGACATTTCCACACACCAACAATAAAGTAACCTATATATTACATGCATGATTAACTAGCATAAACATTCATCTGATCATCATCTACTTCTTGTGACGTTTGCTCTGCTTGTGGCTCGATCCGGGCTTGTCGATTTTGGTAATGAGGCACTTCCTCATGTCAACGATCCGCATGTGCCTGTCGTAACATGTGTACACGCTCTTGGCCGCAAACCTGAGGTGAGGTTCATCTAGTTGCCGCATCCAGGCCCCATGCCAGGATACGAGACTTGTTCTCTGGGCATCCTGCTTCATCTTTTCGTAGTAGGGGTCGATGATGGCCAAGGCGAGTTCGACCAGGGAGTCCTTCCTCGTGTTGCCCCAGACCCTGTAGTGGTCACGAATTTCAACAAGGTTCTTGCAGGCCAAGCCCGTAACACTGAGCACTTTTACATCGTTGGTGGTTTCCACCGTGGCGAACTAGTAGTCAGTGTTGTTGACAAACCTGTTGAAACGGTCGCAAGGCTCTGTGGCCATGCAGTAGTGGTAGATGAGGACATGATGGCACATGCACAACTAGGCGACGGCAACCTTCTGATCTATGCCGAGATGACCGGCGGTGTACTGGAGGTCGATGCCGACCACCTTGTACTTGTCTCCAGCAAGCAACTGCTCAACTTTGTTGATGTAGTCGTCCACCACGGCCGGGTCGATGGTGTATACCACCAAGAGATCCATCTCCCTCGCGTGGGTCTCCACTCTATGCTCGCTGAACTCCATTGGAGTGTCGCTGGACATCCCCTCTCAATGTGCCGTTGTGGGTGTGCTTGTTGTGTTGTGGGGCGCGATCGAAAGGTTGAAGAGACTAAGGTTATAATGGCCGCGGGAATTAAAGAGGAAGCCGGACGGCCAGGAATATCGGCAGGCCCTGATGGAAGTTCTAATTTGCAGCACGTAAATCCATCGTGCCGCACGTAACTGCATCACGTGGAAACGCGCGCGGTGCAACCACATGCATGCGGAGCCCCCGACGTGATCGTGCGCACGCCCAGCCGTTGGCAGAGAGCCGCGGAGGGACGCGAGCAGAGCGCTCCGCATATAGCAGTTGAACACGCCAGGAAAAGCTGTCCACAAGCCGAGCGTGTCGACGGATGCGAGCAGAGCGTGCCAACGGACGGGAGCAGAGCACGCCGCGGCGCCTAACGGCGGGATAGACCTTCATTCAAGCCAATGAAAATAAGACTGGAATGGACATGTCTATATTGAGCAAAGGGATCGCACATGTCTATATTGGCTGGAACGAGAATGCAATAGCAAAATAATAATTAAGGCCACGATGATGCGATCGTAGTGGTGGTTATAGGAGGCGTGAAGGAAGATGCATCCATCAATGTACGACCTCCTCCTCCTCAACTCAGTGCGCCGACCGGGCTACCGACTGGCGGCTAAGGAGCGGCGGCTTTTGTGGCGAGGTCAAGGTGCTTCTCAACAAATGCATCCAAGGCTTCCAGCTGGATGAAGAAGTCCAACGTCGTAGCGTCCTCACTGGACTGGTAGATTGTAACATCCCAAATTTTCAATTTGGAATGTTATACACTAGATCATATGCATATCATATTTTCTTGCATTTGGTTGATCCTAGAAATTTCACGCAACTCAAGGACCCTCGGAGAGAGTTGGAGATTTCGTTATTTTCATATTTGAGAGTTTTCTCGAATTTTGAAAAATAGGATCATTTGATTTATTTATTTTATCTTCAATAAATTTTCCGGTGTCAAAATATATGAGAGAGGGAATAATATGACTTTCCCAAATTTAGGAAAAATGAAGATATAATAAATAGATCAATTTTGCTTTCCGGTGTTTATTTGCATTTTATTTGGATAGGGAAAAATGCGCGTTTTCAAAAATTGCATTTTAGGTCCGGAGAAAAGTTCATTTTGTTCGGCTCATTTTTAGGAGTCGGGGAAAATTTACTTTAGATTTTTCGGAGTTCGTTTAGATCCCTTTTTGTTTTTTTTTCTGCGCGAGGAAACTATTTAAAAAAAAATTGAGCAGCGCCTTGGGCCAAAGGCCCAAGCCAAGCCACCTACCGCCGCGCTCCCAGGCGCCAGGCGCCGAGCCAGGAGCCGGTCGGCCGCCGCCGCCTCTTGCTAGGACCGAATCCTTTTAGGATTCTAGGGCGCCCCCTTGTCCCCTTTTCCTTATTTCGTTTTCTTTAGTCCTACTCCGTTTATTTTCTAGATCTTTCCTACTCCTATTCTAATTCCTTGTCCTCTACCCCAAGTAAACCCCTCCCCTCCCCAATATAAATACCCAAGCACCCCCCCTCTAAACACATCAAATCAAAGCTCTCCTCCACACCGCGCCTTGCACCGCCGCCGCGCCGCATCACACCGCGCCCTGCGTCACCGCCGCCGCGCCGCCTCACCCGCGCCGCCACCCCACACCCCGCGCCGCCGCCGCACCTCACCGCCGCTGCGCCGCCTCACCCGCGCCGCCACACCACACCCCGCGCCGCCGCCGCACCTTGCCCACGCCGCCGCCCTACGCCGACGCCGCCGGAGCCCCGTTCACCGGAGACCTCGCCAAGGTTGCCCCGCGCTACATCTATTCTTTTTCTCGGATCGTTTTCTTCTAATCGTTCCGATTCTTTTCTTCTCTAAACCGTTCCGGTTTTCTAGATCAGTTTTTCGATCGGTTTTTTCTTCTCCGAAACCCTAGATCGGATTCGTTTTCTTCTCCGATTTAGTTGCCTTTCGACCGTTCGCCGGACCGTTCGTCCTAATGAACGTGATCACCGGATTCTTCTAGGTTAACGAACGTCCGTTCGTTTAACCGTTCTTCTTTTTCTTTTCGTCGGATTTATTCCGCGATCACGATCTGAGATCCGATCTTCTTCCTAGTCTATTTTTCCGCTCGTTTATCGGAATCAGGTGATTCAAGCGCCTGGAGTTTGTCTCAAAACCGCCGTTCCGTCTAATCAACTTGAACAAGCTTTTGTTACAGTAAAATTTTGACCTAGTTTCAACTTGCTAGAACCGAGTTGTTTTCTTCCGCCGTTTGTTTTCCGTTCTTTCTTTGCAACCGGAGTTCTTAAGTTGAACTACCTGGTTCGTTCTCTTGTTCGAGTTTTACCTGTGCATTAGATGAGTACTTATTGTATGCTTGTTGTTTGTCTGCGATAGATTACCCGGATTGCGCCGCTTGTTACTTCGAAACCCTAGGACTCGCGGATCATCAGCAAGGCAAGTAACACTTTGATCATACCTTTTCTACAACCCATGTTTTATTGCATTAGATCAATCCTCACACATTGCATGATTAGGATCTAATTAAATTGTGGGATGGGAAGTAGATGAGGTAGTACCTATTACCTGTATTATTATGAAACCTTTGGGAGTTACTTCTACGTTTGCTTATTATGCCATGCTATGCTAGTAGACGTGGATTGGGTGAGTGATATCCATGACAGATGTGAGATGATAATTTTAATGGTTTATTTAAGGTGGCAACTTAAACACACATCTGGGTGGATTGAGGCACCTGATGTCTATCAGGACTTGCCTGTTTTTTTTTGGACCGCCACCCAGGCTCAAAGGGATCATAAGATCTTTCATGCTAGAAACTTCCGTGTGCAGCCACATGCTACTATGGGCTCTGGCATAGTTGACTAAGTTGTGCGAACTCTTACGGGGTGGACTAGCAGATGTAGGGGATGTAGGTGTACCGGTCTACCCCACATGTAAGGTGCTAGTGCTTCTGAAAGACTATGTCTCGGTCATCCGTCTTCTCAAACACCATGTAGTGCGAGAAACCAAACGGAGGCGATCGAGTCATGTGGGGAAAAGTGCGCAAACCTCTGCAGAGTAACAAACTAATCATGATTAGCCGTGTCCCCGGTTATGGACAACTTGAGTATCTAGTACTTGAATATCATTGTGAATCTCAACATGTTACTTCTAATTAATGTTATTGGGTTTTAATTACTTTTAATTGGGATTGAGAATGTTGTCAACCATTCTCAATGTTTCACAACCACCATGATAGTAAATAAAATTTATTCCTTTGCAGTAGGGAAAAATTGGCTTTACGCAAACTGTAACCATAGAGCTTTCCACCAGCCATATATGCATGTAGTATAGCTGTTTCATTCCATTACTCTCTATGTGTTACTTTGCCAGCATATTCCATGTGCTGACCCGTTTTCGGGCTGCAACGTTAATGTTGCAGACTTTTCAGACGACGATTGAGGTGCGTTTAGGTCGTGGCCCTATACTCAGTGATGCCGCTGGAGTTGATGGACCCATTTATCTTCCAAGTCTTCCGCTGTTATCGATATTATATGGCCTTCTGCCATATTTATTGTAATAAGTTCTTTTTGAGCCATCGATGTAATAAGTGTGTGATTGCAACTCTGCTATAAAACCTCGATGTACTGTGTGGTGTCAGCATTACTGATCCAGGGATGACACCGTAGCACAGTAGACGTGATCCATTCGGGTCAGGTCGCTACATAGATACCTATGTACACGATTTGCTCATACACATGGATGTGTAGGTCGACGGTTTCTTGTAGGGCGAGGCGCCTCATGGCGAGCGCGACCTCCAGGTGGACATTCTTCGTGGCGCTGACGGGCAGTTGCAGGGCCACCAGTGCTTGAAAGAGGTTCCGACCATGGAGGACGATTAGGGTGGCAGGCAATGAGGAGCCCGGGCACGCGGGCTGGGGGAGTACGGCGATGTCGTCCGCGAGCTTCTTGACAATGGCAAACCTATTCGTGATGTGAACGATCATATGGTCCAACTAAGAGTCCTAGCTGGCATCGACGGCGGCCATCCACTAGCCGGTTGCCAACACCATATGGAGATGATCCACGGTGCCATGCCACAGGCCGGCATCGTGGACCATCTGGCACAGCCGCTGGCTGCTCGCGTGCATCGCCGCCATGGGTCTGGAGTGCGCACTTTTGCGCTTATTAGTGTAGGTGCTTAGGAAAATTCTTAGGTGTGTACGATGTGGTAGATGCATTGGAATGGAGGGGCGCCTTTATATGAGTGCAAACTGCGTTGCATTCACATCGTGTTGCCTCTCTTTTCCCGGTCCTCCTATTACTTCCATCATGCATTCACACGATGCTAATTGAAGGAGGATGCATCATTGGCCATTCAACATTTCGGGAACAGCTGCCCTCTCCCTCGTCTGCATTAAAGCCGTATCGGGAACTTCGTCGCCCGTTGTCAAATCAAATAGTACTGCGCCGCCCGCTGCACGCCTGGCTGAACACGCCTCCTCGCCTACATCTATGCTTAATTACTGAATTTTAGTTGCAAAAATTAGATACTGCTAGTGATTTTTAGCTTCATATTTTGACAAATCGCGGTGTTACAAGGTTGGCAAATGGCAATGTTACTAGATCAACAAATGTCAATCTTTCTAGTTTGACAAATGGAAACATACCTGAAAGTGCAACTATCCCTGGGTGGTTTTGGTAATTCCTAACAACATATAGTTCATTGAGCTAATGCTACTTAAAGATAAACATTTCAGGGAAGCTCAGTGATTGGCATGGCATGGATGAGAAAAGTGGATCCCTCAAAATTCTAAGGACAAAGGATTGGCTCAAGCTCAAAGCTGAGGACTCTACATTTTTCATTTTAAGTGGTCCAAGATCACATTGAGTCCATAGGAAAAGCCAATACTATTAAGAGGGGATGAGGTGTTGCCTAATGGCTTTCCTGCTCAAAGTGCTTAGTGATATGCTCCAAAAACCCTCAACTACTTTCTCATATCCACATATGTCTCAAACCAAAAGTCAACTCGGCCCCACCGAAACTTACTATCCGGCGCCACCGAGTTCAGTTGACATAGCCACTGCTAGAAACCCTAGTATTTTCGGTCTCACCGATAGGGATCTCGGTCTCACCGAGATGGGATTGTAATCTCTTTGTTTCCCTTTGTAACATTTCGGTTAAACCGAGATTAGCGATCGGTCCCACCGAGATTGCAATGCAAACTCTCTGTTCCCCTTTCGTAACATTTCGGTCCAGCCGAGATGAGCGAGTCGGTCCCACCGAGTTGACATTACCAACTCTCTCTGTTCACTGCCTGACCAACACTCTGTTAGTCCATTACCAAAATCGGTCTCACCGAGTTTGTGTAATAGGTCTCACCGAGATTACGTTATGCCCTAACCCTAACAAAATCGGTCCCACTGAGTTGACATGTCGGTCCCACCGAGAATCCTAACGTTCACATTTTGAACTAAATCGATCTGACCGAGTTTCATGATTCGGTCCCACCGAGTTTGGTGATTTGTGTGTAACAGTTAGATTTTGTGTGGAGGCTATTTATACCCCTCTACCCACTCTTCATTTATGGAGAGAGCCATCATAACATGCCTACACTTCCAACATACATTTTCTGAGATATAACCACCTACACTTGTGTTGAGATCAAGATATCCCACTCCAACCACATAAATCTTGATCTCTAGCCTTCCCCAAGTTGCTTTCCACTCAAATCATCTTTCCACCAAATCCAAATCATGTGAGAGAGAGTTGAGTGATGGGGAGACTATCATTTGAAGCACAAGAGCAAGGAGTTCATCATCAACACACCATTTGTTACCTCTTGGAGAGTGGTGTCTCCTAGATTGGTTAGGTGTCACTTGGGAGCCTCCGTCAAGATTGTGGAGTTGAACCAAGGAGTTTGTAAGGGCAAGGAGATCTCCTACTTCGTGAAGATCTACCTGAGTTGGGCAAGCCCTTCATGGGCGACGGCCATGGTGGGATAGACAAGGTTGCTTCTTCGTGGACCCTTCGTGGGTGGAGCCCTCCGTGGACTCATGCAACCGTTACCCTTCGTGGGTTGAAGTCTCCATCAACGTGGATGTACAATAGCACCACCTATAGGAACCACGCCAAAAATCTCCGTGTCTCAAATTGCATTTGCACACTCCAAACTCCTCCCTTTACCTTCATATGCAATTGTTTTACTTCCCGCTGCTATACTCTTAGAATTGCATGTGTAGGTTGATTGCTTGACTTGTGCTAAGTTTCTAAAATCTGCCAAGAACTAAAATTGGGAAAAGGCTAGATTTTTATTTGGTCAAGTAGTCTAATCACCCCCCCCTCTAGACATACTTTCGATCCTACAAGTGGTATCAGAGCTTTGGTCTCCATTTGCTTTGATTTCCATAGCTTTTGGTGGTCATAGCCTTGGTTTCACAACCTAGGAGAGTATGGCGTCTAGTGAGGGAAATTACCACCGTAGAGGTCCTTACTTTGATGGTACAAATTTTGCTAGTTGGAAGCATAAGATGAAAATGCATATTCTTGGACATAACCCCGCCGTTTGGGCTATTGTGCGTATTGGCTTGCAAGGTGAATTCTTCGATGGGAGAGAACCAAACTGTGAAGCTACCGCGGAAGAGTAGAAGATGCTACAATACAATGCTCAAGCTTGTGATGTTCTCTTCAACGGATTATGCCCCAAAGAATTCAACAAAATCAGCCATCTTGAGAATCCAAAGGAAATTTGGGATACTTTGATTGATATGCACGAAGGTACCGAATATGCCAAGGAATCCAAATTGGACGTGCTTCAAAGTCAGCTTGACAAGTTCAAAATGAAGGATGGTGAAGGTGTCGCTGAAATGTACTCTAGGCTTGCACTCATCACAAATGAGATTGCCAGCTTAGGAAGTGAAGAGATGACTGATAGATTCATCATCAAGAAGATCCTAAGAATGTTGGATGGAAAATATGATACCGTGTGCACATTCATCCAAATGATGCCCAATTACAAAGATCTCAAGCCAACGGAAGTTATTGGAAGAGTTGTTGCTCATGAGATGTCACTCAAGGATAAGGAAGATCTTTACAACAAGTCAAGTGGTGCTTACAAAGCCTCGTGTGATGCTCCCACATCATCAAGTGAGGAGCAAACCTTGAATGAAGAATTGAGTCTAATGGTGAAGAACTTCAACAAGTTCTACAAGAGTAGAAGCAAGGAAAGAAGTTCCAAGTCAAGGTCCTACAATGACAAAAGATCTTCTAGTCGTGAGCGCAATTGCTACAATTGTGGAAGACCCGGATACTATTCCAATGAGTGTACGGCTCCCTACAAAAGAAGAGAAAATTCTCCCTACAAAAGAAGAAGTAGAAGAGAAGAATCACCATCAAGAGAGAAAAGGAGTAGAGACGATCGTTATGAACGAAGACCCTCTCGGAGAAGCAAGGATTTGGAAAGGAAGGACAAGTCATCAAGGAGCTACACAAAAAAGAAGACATCAAGCTCATGTTGGTGAATGGGTATCCGGTTCCGACTCCGACAATCACTCCGAAAGAAGTTATCACTCCGACTTTGAATATACTCAAGATGAAGGTGTTGCCGGACTAGCACTTGTGACAACCAACTCCTTTGACATATTTGACTCACCAAATGAAGGAATTGAGAGATGCTTCATGGCTAAAGGTCCAAAGGTAACACACCCCGAGTATGTTGATTTCAATAGTGATGAAGATGATTTGCTAGGATATGATGATTTACTTTTTGACAACTCTAGTTATGAAAACTATGATGAGCTTGCTATTAATCATGATAATCAAGATAAAATGTAGTGATAAGAAGGAGATTGAGCACCTAACTAAATAACTAAACACTCTTAAGTTAGCTCATGAAACTACCTTGGAAGATCATCGAAAACTTTTAAAGACTCATGATAAGCTACGCTTTGAAAAGCTCAACCTTGAGCAAGAACATGAGTTTTTAAAGGCAATCAATGATGATCTTCGCAAGAAAAGCTCTTCTTATATTGCCAAGTGTTTACTCTTGTCTACTTACATGCCACAAGTTAAATCTAGCAACAAGAACAAGAAAGATTCTTCATCTAGTAGTAAAAACAATCATGCTAAATCCAATGTTGTTGCTTCTAGTAGCTCTCTTGATTCCACTAATGATTCTCTTAGCCAAGTTACACTTGAGCAAGAAAATAGCTTATTGAAGGAAATTATAGAGAAAGGTGTTTACAAGAGCCTTGCCGGAAGTAAGCAATTTGAGGAAATTGTAGGCAAGAAAGGAAGACACCGGAAGAACCAAGGTGTTGGTTTTGAATGAAAGTTCAATGCCAATGTAGTTGAGTGGGAAGAAGATCAATACCCCAAGATGAAGTTTGTTCCTCAACAAGAGAAATATGATCCTACTTCTTTCAAAGGAACAGAATCTCAAGATTATCTTCCACTACAATACCACAAGCTAAAAGGCAAGGACAAGCTTCAAGAGGAGATTGATGCATTCGAGGAAGCACCTGAGGCCTTGGTCAAGTGGGTTCCCAAGACTACATCAAGTTCTACTTCATCAAGTATGACTACAACTCCAAGGATTCCCATCAAGATGGTGTGGATCCCGACGAAGAAGAACTAGAGAGTTCTTGAGGGTGACTCCACCAACATACTTCACTCATATCATTTTGGCGAGGACAAGTGCAAACAACTTCCATATCTTGCACTAGTTCAAGGAGTCACAAACCCTCTTGTTGGTAAGAGAAGGGACAAGGTAACCTGATGCTTCCATGGACATCATCTCAGGTGAATATCACTCTATGTCTATGGATATCCTTGTTTGTTCCTTGTGGGACTAACCCATGTAGGTATTGAAAGCGCAACTCACTCCAAAGGATTGCTCCGAATGATCTACATCAACATTGAGCATCCACATCTTCAACACCTACATGAAGTCATCATCGACAAAACCCAAGGTTAGTTGATCCCTCTTAGGGGGGATATCACATCTAGGGGGAGCTTTACTCTAATCAATTGAGCTAAAGCAACTCTAATGGTGTGAACACAACAATGCTTTATGTAAAAGTGGTAACCCCACTTGTGCTTAAACGATGAGTATGACCTATGATCAAATGTTCCCATTTGACTCATAAGTCAATATACTCATATACAGATGACCTAGTCATCGCCAATTGCTTGATAGATGCTAGAGTGTTTGTGCATGCTCCGTCACATATTTCTTTTGACATCTTATTGTGTGAGCATGTTGGTTGCATATTTTTCTCATCCGAGGACATCCATTTGTTGCTTTGATTGTTTGGCTTTTTCTCTTTTGCCAAATGGATGAACAAGAATGCCTAAGAACTCCCTCTAGCTATCTATGCTTTCCTCGTCTCAAACTCTATTCATGCTACATCACAAAGTTTGATAAAGTCAGATTCGAACCACTCTGTGTGAGGAGCACTCGGAGTTCCCGATTGGTCATAGAATTAAACTTCCAAAACCTCTTTGTGCATTTCGGTCTAACCGATTCATCCTTTTCGGTCCTACCAAGATCACTTAGTTGATCTAGGTTTTCAATCTCGGTGCAACCGATTCGAACCTTTCGGTCACACCGAGTTGCAATAGCTGCCTACAGTTTTGCATCTCGGTGCCACCGAGTTGTTCCACTCGGTCACACCGACAGGGTCAGGTTATATATACCGACGGGTCAAATTTTGGAAATTTTTCCGAAACCCCTTCGCCCGTGCATAACCTACTCTGCCTCCTCGGGACTCCAGATCATCCTCCCATCGCCAGCGACCTCCCGACGCCGGTCTCCGCCGCCGTCAATGACAATCTGCCCCGCCGTTGCCACCATAGCAAGTTCGCCGCCGAACTAGGGTATGAACTTGATATTTGTGCTAATCCATAACTCTGATTCTTAGCACATTGCTTTGCCATGATTCTTGCCACATATGAAATCATCCTGTCCAGCGAAAACGTCCCGTAGATTAGTTTTGATTTGAAAATTAAGGGTTAGGTCTCCGCCGAATTCATCTCGGACCGACCGAGTTGTAGAAATCGGTGTCACCGATTTGGCTTAGGCCATTGCACATGCGTTTTCGGTCTGACCGGAAATTGCAAATGGGTGTGACCGAGTTCAATTCTCCGTGAAACCCTAGTAGTCTCGATGCCACTGAACTGTGACTTGGTCTGACCGAGTTCACTAGTTTAGGTTCCAAAAGCTGCTTCGGTATCCCCGAGTTAACAAATCGGTAGATACGAAATGCTTTCTGTGAAGGACTAAAACTAAGTTTTTGGATCAATTGTTTATCAAAACTCATGTACTTTGTGATGCTCATCTTCTCTACCTCATCTATAATCTATTCACAGGGTCTGCTGACAGTTTTCCTACAAGATGTCTGAACAAAGTGATAGCCAGAACAAGTCTGAGGAGCAGATTCAACTGAGTGAGGGCACTAGTCCCTCCAGCTCTTCTGATGATGGAAGCAGGATCACTCCAAGTAACTTGCCAAAGGTAGCTACCAGGACTAGGAAGAAGAAAACTTCTGATTCATAGGATGAAGATTATGTGGCCATTGAGGATGAGGCCACTTCAAAGAAAAAGGTGCTGAAAAAGGAGTATGGCTCAGCTGCTACAGTCAAGCCAGGGATGCATAAGAAGGCACCAGCAAAGAGAGTCCCCATGTCTAAGGCTAGAGCATCCACTGCTGAAACCTCCAAGCCATCTAAAGAGGCTGCTGGAGAAGGAAAGAAAAGGAAGGAAAGGGTCAAGAAGACCACTGCCAGAGTGCTTGGCAGATCATCAATTATGAGAGATGATGATGAAGGGGAAGAGGATGCTGCACCAGCACCGAAAGCTCAAAAGCTCATGGGAGATGCAATCAGATCAGGGGCTGCTCCATCTAAGCCCAAAGTTGCTCCCAAGGCTACTACTCCAGCTCAGAAGTCTAAACCCAAGAGAAGCACTAGAAACATTCCTGCTGAGGAAAAGAACAAGGCCCTAGTGCCAGAAGCTGCTAAAGAAGATGAAACTCAGGTGCTAAGGAAGCTGAAACCCAAGATCCCTGACCACAATGATGCACATCCAGTTGCAGAAAACATGAAAATTAGGAAGGATGCAGGACTGAGACTATGGAGACAGTCTTATCCATATGATGTCAGGAGGAGAACTGATGTGGACTACAGGTTTCACACCAAGGAACAGCAAGATTTTTATGAGACAGTATTACTTGACAAGAAGCCCATCATGTGTGACATGAAATGGGTTGGTTGGAATACATCCAAGAGAATGAAGATCACTATCCAGGTGTATATGATAGTTTCTAGGCATGTGGAGTTGATGCCTTTGTGGCCCAGAAGCTTACCAAGTGGAACGATGAGCTGATCATGCAGTTCTACTCCACTGCCCATTTCTACCCAGATGGAAAGATCATTTGGATGTCCGAAGGTACCAGGTACCAATCTTCTGTTGATGAATGGGCTCAGTTGATCAATGCCCCAAAAGAAAGTGAGCATGACTTGGATATATATGCTGAGAAGAAGAAAGACCACAACACAATGGCCAACATGTACAAAGAGATCCCAGATGCTGCTTTGGATACACATAAGTTTGGATTTGTCCACTACTTGTTGTCTGGTCTGCCTACCATAAACTGGATTCTAAGGCACACACTGCTAGCCAAGTCAGGTGATCACAAGATGATCAAAGGACATGCTATAAACTTGCTGCACATATTTGATGTCCCAAAGAAGTTCAAGGTCATGAGTTTGATTGTTGAGACAATCAAGAGGACTGCTGCTGACCAGAAGAGAAGTTGTGGGTATGCCCCACAAATTCAGGAGCTCATCAACTCAAAGATGGGCATAGGCACATATCTTTTGGATAAGGAGCACCTGCCCATATACCCTGAATTTGAAGACAACACTATGGTGATGGATGAAAATGAACCATCTTCAGCTCAAGCACATGAAAAGAGAGAGAAGGCAAGGGCAGAGAAAGTTGCAAAGGTGCCAACTGTTGAAGAGGCATCTCAAGTGTTCTTGAAATCCAAACAAGACCAGCTTGGATATCTGATCCAATCCACCCTGAGGATTGAGAAGGGCTTGGCCAACCTGATTAAGAACCAGGAGAGTTTGGAGAGGATCGTTGAGCAGAAATTCTATGATCTGGATGTCAAGGTAACTGAGATCCAAACTACAGTTGAGCATCTACAGGAGGAAGCAGAGGAGAGGAAGGGCAAGTCTACTACTGATGCTTTCAAGAGAGTGCCACGAGGTCCAAGGTCTGCTGCAGTGCCCGTGATAGATACTCGAGCTTCAGTGTCAGCACCAGTAGCTATAGCTCCAGTGCCACCTCCAGCACCCACTCCATCAGCTCCAACTACTTCATCGGAAGCCTTCATCCTTGGAGTTCTCTCTACACCGCCTCCCAAAGATCAAGCCTAAGAGTCGTTTAGCACTATGCATTTTTGAACTGTTTGGTAACTTGTTGCCAAAGGGGGAGAAAAATGTATAGATCATAGGCTTCGAGAGAGAGCGTTGTTCTTTTTATCTCTCTTTCTATTTTGGTTGAACTTCTTTATTGAGTGCTTGTGTGAAATGCTTTATGTCCGTGTGAGATACTTGTTGATCATGTGTTTGATCATATGCTACCCTTAATGTTTGGTTGAATGATACTATCTTTTATATCTCTTATATGATCATTCACTTGCCTGGTGATGAGTGCATGCTTTTAATCTCGATCATTTTGAGCGCTCCACCAAGATGTATGTGACATGGAAGAGTAACCCATGATCCTAATTGATTGTGCATTTGCATTCAAAAGCAAAGTTTAAGCAATGCACAAATTTAGGGGGAGATCTTGCTTATCACATACTTCTCAAAGCGACGATGTTTTTTAAATCTTATAATCATCTGTCGAAGCTTTGATCAATATGTTGTCATCAATTACCAAAAAGGGGGAGATTGAAAGTGCAACTATCCCTGGGTGGTTTTGGTAATTCCTAACAACATATAGTTCATTGAGCTACTGCTACTTAAAGATAAACATCAGGAAAGCTTAATGATTGGCATGGCATGGATGAGAAAAGTGGATCCCTCAAAATTCTAAGGACAGAGGATTGGCTGAAGCTCAAAGCTCAGGACTCTACATTTTTCATTTTAAGTGGTCCAAGATCACATTGAGTCCATAGGAAAAGCCAATACTATTAAGAGGGGATGAGGTGTTGCCTAATGGATTTCATGCTCAAAGTGCTTAGTGATATGCTCCAAAACCCTCAACTACTTTCTCATATCCACATATGTCTCAAACGAAAAGTCAAACTCGGCCCCACCGAAACTTACTATCCGGCGCCACCGAGTTCAGTTGACATAGCCACTGCCAGAAACCCTAGTCTTTTCGGTCTCACCGATAGGGATCTCGGTCTCACAGAGATGGGAATGTAATCTCTCTATTTCCCTTCGTAACATTTTGGTCAAACCAAGATGAGCGATCGGTCCCACCGAGATTGCAATGCAAACTCACTGTTTCCCTTCCGTAATGTTTCGGTCCAACCGAGATGAGCGAATCGGTCCCACCAAGTTTGCCTGACCAACTCTCTGTTAGTCCATTACCAAAATTGGTCTCACCGAGTTTGTGTAATCGGTCTCACCGAGATTACGTTATGCCCTAACCCTAACAAAATCGGTCCCACCGAGTTGACATGTTGGTCCCACCGAGAATCCTAACGTTCACATTTTGAACTAAATCGATCTGACCGATTTTCATGATTCGGTCCCACCCGAGTTTGGTGATTTGTGTGTAACGGTTAGATTTTGTGTGGAGGCTATTTATACCCCTCCACCCACTCTTCATTTATGGAGAGATCCATCAGAACATGCCTACACTTCCAACATACATTTTCTGAGAGAGAACCACCTACACTTGTGTTGAGGTCAAGATATCCTACTCCAACCACAAATCTTGATCTCTAGCCTTCCCCAAGTTGCTTTCCACTCAAATCATCTTTCCACCAAATCCAAATCCTGTGAGAGAGAGTTGAGTGTTGGGGAGACTATCATTTGAAGCACAAGAGAAAGGAGTTCATCATCAACACACCATTTGTTACCTCTTGGAGAGTGGTGTCTCCAAGATTGGTTAGGTGTCACTTGGGAGCCTCCATCAAGATTGTGGAGTTGAACCAAGGAGTTTGTAAGGGCAAGGAGATCGCCTACTTCGTGAAGATCTACCCGAGTGAGGCAAGTCCTTCATGGGCGACGGCCATGGTGGGATAGACAAGGTTGCTTCTTCGTGGACCCTTCGTGGGTGGAGTCCTCCGTGGACTCGTGCAACCGTTACCCTTCGTGGGTTGAAGTCTCCATCAACGTGGATGTACGATAGCACCACCTATTGGAACCACGCCAAAAATCCCCGTGTCTCAAATTGCGTTTGCACACTCCAAACTCCTCCCTTTACCTTCATATGCAATTGTTTTAATTTCCGCTGCTATACTCTTAGAACTGCATGTGTAGGTTGATTGCTTGACTTGTGCTAAGTTGCTAAAATCTGCCAAGAATTAAAATTGGGAAAAAGCTAGATTTTTATCTGGTCAAGTAGTTTAATCACCCCCCTCCCTCGAGACATACTTTCGATCCTACAATACCCAATATGACATATGCAAATCGCACCAAATTGTTTGTAAGTGGTTCACACAGGTCATCCAAAAGAACCGTTAGTGTTCAAGAGATGCACAAATCCTGCTCTCAATTTGCATACGGGTGTTCTATCTGAAACCATCATGCTTGTTGTGAGAAGCTCAGGATTGTGAGAAGCATATACCCAAACCTGCCCCAAATGGGACAAAAAATTACCACGGCATGTTGATGCCGCTCCATGATAGCATGCTAAGTTTCATGGATTTCAGACGAGTTTTGGATTTACTAGAATTTAAAAACCAGGCATCTCAATGTTTGCGGTCGAGTGACGGTGGCAGGGTGTTTGACATTCATTCCCATTTCTTCCATGGGACCTAAGCATGTACCCAAGGACAAAATATTTGATTTTTCAACCAATTTATATGCACCGGAGCATGTGCATGTAGTTCAAATTTGAATTATGCACATAAATGCATTGAAAACTCACTTAATGCATAAAAATGTCCACCCCGAAAAATCACAAAAAATAACACAACACTCCAACTGTTCTATGTTGACACGAGAAAAAAAATTGAAAGCAATAAGAGGCAATGGATATCGTTTCGCCCCCAAAGTTGGGGCGTTCCCTACCGATACCATCATGCTTGTTGTGAGAAGCTCTGGTTTGTGAGAAGCATATACCCAAACCTGCCCCAAATGGGACAAAAAAATTACCACCGCATGTTGATGCCTCTCCATGATAGCATGCCAAGTTTCATGAATTTCAGACGAGTTTTGGATTTACTAGAATTTAAAAACCAGGCATCTCAATGTTTTGCCGGCAATCAACGGTGCCCTGGTGTATGAAATTCATTCCCATTTCTTGCATGGGACCTAAGCATGCACCCAAGGACAAAGATTTAATTTTTCAACCAATTTATATGCACCGGAGCATGTGCATGTAGTTCAAATTTGAATTATGCATATCAATGCATTGAAAACTCACTTAATGCATAAAAATGTCCAAACAATCCCCGAAACATCACAAAAAATAACACAGCACTCCTGTTGTTCTATGTTGACACGATAAAAAATTTGAAAGCAATAAGAGGCAATGGATATCGTTTCGTCCCCAAAGGTGGGGTGTTCCCTACCGAAACCATCATGCTTGTTGTGAGAAGCTCTGGTTTGTGATAAGCATATACCCAAACCTAACCCAAATGGGACAAAAAATTACCACGGCATGTTGATGCCGCTCCATGATAGCATGCCCAGTTTCATGAATTTCAGACGAGTTTTGGATTTACTAGAATTTAAAACCAGGGATCTCAATGTTTTGCTGGCAATAAACGGTGCCTGGTGTTTGAAATTCATTCCCATTTCTTGCATGGGACCTAAGCATGCACCCAAGGACAAAGATTTGATTTTTCAACCAATTTATATGCACCGGAGCATGTGCATGTAGTTCAAATTTGAATTATGCACATAAATGCAATGAAAACTCACTTAATGCATAAAAATGTCCAAACAAACCCCGAAAAATCACAAAAAATAACACAACACTCATGTTGTTCTCTGTTGACACGAGAAAAAATTTGAAAGCAATAAGAGGCAGTGGATATCGTTTCATCCCCAAAGGTGGGGCGTTCCCTACCGAAACGATCATGCTTGTTGTGAGAAGCTCTGGTTTGTGAGAAGCGTATACCCAAACCTGCCCTAAATGGGACAAAAATTTACCACGACATGTTGATGCCGCTCCATGATAGCATGCCAAGTTTCATGAATTTCAGACGAGTTTTGGATTTACTAGAATTTAAAAACCAGGCATCTCAATGTTTTGCCGGCAATTAGCGGTGCCTGGTGTTTGAAATTCATTCCCATTTCTTGCATGGGACCTAAGCATGCACCCAAGGACAAATATTTGATTCTTCAACCAATTTATATACACCGGACCATGTGCATGTACTTAAAATTTGAATTATGCACATAAATTCATTACCAACTCACTTAATGCATAAAAATGTCCAAACGAACCCCAAAAAAACACAAAAAATAACACAACACTCCTATTGTTCTATGTTGACACGAGAAAAAATTTAAAAGCAATAAGAGGCAATGGATATCGTTCCATCCCCAAAGGTGGGGCGTTCCCTACCGAAACCATCATGCTTGTTGTGGGAAGCTCTGGTTTGTGAGAAGCGTATACCCAAACCTACCCCAAATGGGACAAAAAAATTACCATGGCATGTTGATGCCGCTCCATGATAGCATGCCAAGTTTCATGAATTTCAGACAAGTTTTGGATTTACTAGAATTTAAAAACCAGGCATCTCAATGTTTTGCCGGCAATCAACAGTGCCCTGGTGTTTGAAATTCATTTCCATTTCTTGCATGGGACCTAAGCATGCACCCAAGGACAAAGATTTGATTTTTCAATCAATTTATATGCACAGGAGCATGTGCATGTAGTTCAAATTTGAATTATGCACATAAAATGCCTGGAAAACCTAGTTAATGTACAAAAATGTCCAAATGAACCCCGAAAAATTACAAAAATAAACACAACACTCTTGTTGTTCTATTTTGGCCCGAGAAAAAAATTTGAAAGCAATAAGAGGCAATGGATTTCGTTTTGTCCCGAAAGGTGGAGCGTTCCCTACCGAAAACCATCAGGCTTGTTGTGAGAAGCTCCGGTTTGTGAGAAGCATATACCCGAACCTGCCCCAAATGGGACAAAATTTTTACCACGGCATGTTGATGCCGCTCCATGATAGCATGCCAAGTTTCATGAATTTCAGACGAGTTTTTGATTTACTAGAATTTAAAAACCAGGCATCTCAATGGTTGCGGCCGAGTGACGGTGGCAGGGTGTTTGACATTCATTCCTATTTCTTGCTTGGGACCTAAGCATGCACCCAAGGACAAAGATTTGATTTTCAACCAATTTAGATGCACTGGAGCATGTGCATGTAGTTCAAATTTGAATTATGCACATAAATGCATTGAAAACTCACTTAATGCATAAAAATGTCCAAACGAACCTTGAATAATTCCAATTTTTTTGACGACACACCTATAGTTGCATGTTCACTACAGATAGAAGTTCTAGCAATTGAAACATCGTCCATGGCCATTGTGACCCCATTATGTAATTCAAATCAAGCCGAAAAATCAAGTAGATGCCACACAGTTTATTATAACCAACTGTGTGAGATGCAACACAAAATATCTACGACCGTGTCTGAATAAGGGACCGTGTCTGATGACACTTTGTGTGCCAGTTTTTTGGCTAAGGCGATTCCAAATTTTCGGCTTCCACGGAAATATCTACCTCCCCGCCCCCTCCCCCTTACCAAAAGCCATATTTCCCCTGTTTCCGCCTTCCTTTCCAAGTTGAAACCTTCACTCCTTGCTTGTAGCGCCACCGCCTCCTCACCGGCGACCCTGTCGGATTTCGGGTTCCGGCAGACCCTTGAGGTTGGAACAATGGGGTGCGCGCGGAGATCTCTCCCCTACCGATCTACGCCTGATCCCCTCATGCGAACTAAGATGAAAATGACGAACAACACAAGAGACACGAGGTTTATACTGGTTTGGGCCATCGTTGTGGTGTAATACCCTACTCCAGTGTGTGGTGTGGTGGATTGCCTCTGGGGCTGATGATGGACAATACAAGGGAAGAACAGCCTCGCGGGAGGTGTTCTTGCGCTGGTGTGATGAACTGCTAGGGTGAGTTCCATCGCCTCTCTCTCTCTCTGCTAGGGTTCTACCAGATCTCTCGATGTTCTCGAGGTGTCTAGATGTCTCTACTCTGTGGTGGCTAGCTCTATTTATAGAGGCCCTGGGCCTCTCCCCGAATAATTGAGCGGGAAGGGCGCCAACAATTGGCCATTTTGAAGGGGAACATCTAGTACAAGTTATCCTGACCAAAGGTGGTCTTCGGCTGCTAAAAACACTGGTGATGACGCCGTCTTGGGCTCCACGGTGACCTCCGTCCTGCTGCTCTGCTGGTCTTGGTCTCGTCGCACCGGAATGGCAACCTTTGCCTGATGCCTTGGCCTGTGCTTGCCCCCTTTGCACCAAAGGGGAAACAAGGACACTGCGCAGGCCGGCGCCCGCCTGGCGTCCGCCTGGCCTTGATCGTCATGGCTTGCGTCATGGGATCCTCGTGAGGTACCCCTGCCTTGATCTCTCCGCCTCCTCGCGAGCCTGCCTGATGAGGCTGCCTCTGAGGAAGCTTCCTGTCGTCCGCCCCGTGAGGCTTGGCCCCTCACGAGGGTCTTGAGCTTGCGTTGATGAAGATGGGCCGCCCTGGGCCCCCACTTGAGCCACGCCGCAGGCCAGAACGTCTGGGGACCCCCGTTCCCAGAATGCAGACAGTAGCCCCCGGTCCCAAGGCGCGCGCGGGACTGGCTTAGCAGAGAAGCGAAGGGGCAAGCGCGAAGCGCCGTGGGCCCTAATAGTCTGCGGCCTTGGGCGCCGCGTGCCGGTTGATTGGGTGTGGGCGTCTGCACTTCCCACGACGCCTCGGCAACTGCACGACTTGACAAGTCCCTACATGCAGAGATATGGGTCATGATTACCTGTGGTCATGGCGCTCGGCGGTTGGCCTTCCCCGGCTATAAGTACGGGGCTGGGCGAGCTCCGCCAGTTCACCCCTTTCCGTTACTCCTCATCTTCTTCTTCCTCATCCTTGCTTCCTCTTGCACCAATGGCACCGATCCACCGGTTTTCAGCTGAGGAGTAGGGAAAGGCCCCCAGAGAGGGTCCTGACCCCCTCCCGCTGCAAAAGAGGCCAATCCTCTGTCACCGGGACGAAGGCGCCTGGCAGGTCGTGTCGAGGCCATGGTACGAGCCGCCGCCGCCTGGGTTTCCGCTACCCTTGTATGCCCGCGTCGTAGGTCCCAGGGTGGAGGGCGCTGAGCAACACCGACAGCGTCGCCGCCGACGCCGGCGAGTCACAGTGGTGCGCATCGCCCCCCCAGAGTCCACACGGAGCACTCCTCTCGCGAGCTTGTGCTCCATGCCACCATGCCTCCAACTTCGTGGATCCTCCTTCCTCCCTCCTTCGCCTTCGAGATGCTGCCGAGCAGGGCCCTGGAGCTCTAGCTGCAGCATGCCGATTATGGCACCCCCGCAACCGGAGCGGAGGCCGCGGTCGTCGCCCCGGGCAAGGTCTTCATGACCCGGGGCTGGGGTGAGATTGCCCGGGTCTGTCGCGCGGACGGTGCCTTGGTGATCCATCTTGAATATGACGGCGCCTCCTTGATGTTCTTCAAGGTCTTTGATGCAGAAGGACGCCGGCTCGAATGCTGCCCTAAGGGAAGCGGCAGTGGTGACGAACTGGCGAGGACCAGCCCCACCCGTTGGTCCTCCTGCAGCTCCTCAGGCAGCAGCGGAGGGGCTGAGGGCTTCGGCGACTCCCCCGAACTCCTCGCGACCCTGGAGACGAGCAACGACGGCGTCCCAGTCCCCAGGCAAGCTTCAGCCATCGCTGGTATGCCAGGTCGCGATGCCGTGGTCAAGGCAAGGAGGTGAACGTCCCGAGGTCCAGTAAGAGCCCCCGAGTCGCGATGCTCGGGAGGTCCCCTTTAGCACTCAAGAAATCCTTGTTGGGCGAGAAAGGAAGGTAGCGTTGCCGTGACAGAGTTGCACTGGGCGGGGATTTAGCGCTGCGTTGGTCTAGCTCTTGCGAGGACGCGACTTATCTTGTGCGTCTGACGTAGTTCCTCGGAGAGGCGCCCGGCCCGAGAGGCGGTGGTCGAGGTACTGCTGGGTGAGGCCCTCGCGAGCTTCTTCCCACTCCCTCGCACTTTCCTTAACGCTCTACGTCCTTAGGTCCCGGCCCTCAAGCGAGCTCAGCCGCCGCTGGTATGACAGGTCGCGATGCCGTGGGTCAAGGCCAGGGGGTGAGGGCTGGAGAGCCAGTAAGAGCCCATGAGTCGCGATGCTCAGGCGCCCCCTTTTAACGTGCAAGCGGTCCGTGCCGAAGAGTGGGAGAGAGAGCTCACGATGCCCCCAACGTTGCTCCTGGAGTAGGTCCTACACACCAATCATGAGGAGAAACAAGGCCTGTTGTTACGGTCGCCCGCCAACCTATGGTCACTCCGAGGGAGCGGTCAGGGCACTGAGGGCCTGGTGAGGTGGAGCCACGTGAAACCGCGGAGGCGACGTCTCCCGAGGCCCGCCCTGGCGCGATGGTTGATGCGGGGTTTTGGCCTTTGGCTCCTGAGGCCGGGGCTTCCGAGCCCCCAGCCATTCTTCGCGAGGCGACACCCGACGGTGCCCCCAGAGCTGACTCCTCCGGCATCAACAATCCCGAGGCTTCTTCTGCGCCCCAGGACGACCCCCGCCCCAGGCGCTTGGGTCGGTTTCGTGTAAACTTCGTGTCCCTTCGCAAGAAGAAGGAGGCCTCAGGCGGCAGCGGCCGCCCTTGCCGCTTGTTGAAGCGCAGGAAGTACTTTGCCATGGACGAGTAAGCCTTCTTCTTTCCCTACTCATTTTCTCTGTTATCCTTGTGGCTGATCGTGGCCCTTCAGGTCCCGCCTTGCTGAGCCCGCTGAGTCAACCCAGGAGCCGGCCCCCGCAGCTTCGCCCCCCTTTGCTGGCTCCGGGTTCGCCGAGCTCGGGTGGCACCCTCGCCGCTGGACCGGTTGGTGGGGTGATCTGCTCCATAGGGCGCCTCGACCTTGCTCGCCCGATGCCATTTCTTCGCGAGTCTTCTCGAGGCCCGTCAGGCTTTCCCCGCGCCCCTTCTCTGGTCATAGAAAGCGAATGGCTGAGGTCTATCCTTGGCTCCTCCTCCGTGGGTGGATCGACGCCGGGCCGGATCCTCAGGGCGGTCCATCCGGCGACGGCTGGGGCGGCAGCCCCCTGCCCCATGCCTGGAGGGGGCTTACCGCCTCGGGGCCCTCTGCATGCTCCAGCGGAAGAGGGTGATGTGGAAGATGTGCTCAGGCGCGCTCGAGAGCGTCGTGCCCTTCGTGAAGAGTTCCTCCAGGGGGCGGCAGACGCGGTGAACCGGGTCAGAGCAGAGCTTGCTGCCGAGGATGCGCGCCTCGAGGCTGAAGGCCTGCGCCTTGCTGAGGAGAAGTGCAAGCTAAAGGTCGCCATTGCCCTTGTGTGTCATCAACGTGACCTTGACAATGCAAAGGCCGAAGCGTCGCTAGCGGCTTCGTGGGAGGCCTGCTCCCGGGCCGTCGAGGAGGCTCGGGAGGTAGACCGACGACGCCAGGATGCGGAGGAGCGCGTATGGGAGCTCCAAGCCCGGGGTAATTCCCTGGAGCAGCAAATAGAGCTGCGCCACGCGGCCCTTGGGTCGATGCAGGAGGCCGCCGTCGACCGGGCGGAGCTCCAGAGGCGCCAGGAGGCGCTGACGCTCGAGGCCGCCGAGCGCAGCCTTGAGCTGGAGCGGTTGGAGACAAGGGAGAGCCTGGCGGCCCAGGCGGAGCACGACGTTTCGGCGCGCGAAGCCTGGGTCCAGGAAGAGGTCGACCGCCATGTGGCGGGAGCTCGCTCGGTCCTTGAGCGCAAACACGAGGCGAGGTTGATGTTGATCGGGGTCGAGGCTGAGGGCAGGACAGCGGCCATCAAGGCCAAGTTGGTTGAAGAGACGCGGCGTGCGGATTCCTCCATAGCCGCCCTTGGTGCGGCGCAGGCGGAGCTGTCCTCTTCCCAGGCGGAGCTGCTTCTTCTTCAATGGAGGGTCGATGACGCCGAGGCCGCCGCGCAGCGGAGTGAGGACGAGCTCTGTCGGCGGCGGGTTCTGGAGCTCGTGCATGCCCCCATGCTTCAAACGCTCCGAGAGAGGTCCTACACAGCTTTGGGCTACATCTGCGAGGCTGCCGCTAGGGAGCCGCACGAGGTCAACTACGCCGGCAACCTCCAATTTTTCACGGATGTGGTGACGCTTCTAGAGAACCGGTCCGAGAGGTCCCGCTGGCTTGTCGAAGAGAGGAGTCGGGCCTTGCTTGGGCGTGCCTTCTCCCGCGTCTTCAGCCATCTTCAGGACAAGGACCCCCACTTCGACTTCGACGATGCCATCGCACCCGTGCCCATTGCCGTCCGGGGCGACCTGGCGCGGTGGGTGGAGGACAACATGGACGCCCTCTGTAACACCCTCGATGCGACTATATCTCCCACATGTTGAGGCACGACATAGAGGCATAATCGCATTGAAGGCATATGTCGCAAGTAAGGCAATCTTCACAACATCCCATGTAATATAAATAATAAAGGGGAGATAACATAGTTGGCTTACACTCGCCACGTCAATCAAGTATATAAAATAGCATTACATCATTCAAACACTCATGGCCTGACTACGGCACCAAAATAAAAGATAACCCAACATGCGACACGGTCCCGATCACCCCCAACTGGGCACCACTACTGATCGTCAGGGAAAGACACATAGTATCGTTGAGAGTCCTCGTCGAACTCCCACTTGAGCTCAAGCGCGTCACCTGGAGCAGAATCATCAGGCCCTGCATCTGGTGTAATAGGAATCTGTGAGCCACAGGGACTCAACAATCTCGCACCCTCACGATCAAGACTATTTAAGCTTAAAGGTAAGGCAAGGTAATTATGTGGAGCTGCAGCAAGCAACTAGCATATATGGTGGCTATCCTATTCGCAAAAGAGAGCGAGAAGAGAAGGCAAAGCGCGAACGCATAACTAAAGAGGGCAAACCTGCGGCAAGCATTATTCCTACATCGTGTCCACTTCCCGGACTCCGCCGAGAAGAGGCCATCACGGTAACTCACACTGTTGATTCATTTTAATTAAGTTAAGGTTCAAGTTATCTACAACCGGACATTAACAAATTCCCATCTACCCATAACCGTGGGCACGGCTTTCGAAAGTTCAAATCCCTGCAGGGGAGTCCCAACTTAGCCCATGACAAGCTCTCACGGTCAATGAAGGAATAGACCTCCTCCCGAGACGTTCCGATCAGACTCGGTACCTCGGTTCTTCAAGACACTTCGACAGGTTAAAACAAATCCAGCAACACCGCCCGAATGTGCCGACAAATCCCGATAGGAGCTGCACATATCTCTTTCTCAGGGCACACTCAGATTGTCCTAGGTACGGGTAGGCCAGCCCAGAGTTGCCCCTGGTGGTCACCGGCAGCTGATAGGTGGACCAACACTCAGAGGAGCACTGGCCCGGGGGGGTTTAAAATAAGATGACCCTCCGGCTCCGGAAACCCAAGGGAATAAAAGGCTAGGTGGAAAATGATAAAACCAAGGTTGGGCATTGCTGGAAAAGCTTTAATCAAGGCGAACTATCAAGGGGTTCCCATTATCACCCAACCGCGTAAGGAACGCAAAATCCGGGAACATAACACCGATATGACGGAAACTAGGGCGGCAAGAGTGGAACAAAACACTAGGCGAGAGGCCGAGCCTTCCACCCTTTACCAAGTATATAGATGCATTAAGATAACAAGATAATATCATGATATCCCAACAAGTAAATAAATGTTCCAACAAGGAATGGTCTCCAATCTTCACCTGCAACTAGCAACGCAATAAGAGGGGCTGAGCAAAGCGGTAACATAGCCAATCAACGGTTCGCTAGGACATGGTGGGTTAGAGGTTTGACATGGCAATTTGGGAGGCTTGAAAGCAAGTGGTAGGCATCGTAGCATTGGCATAGCAAAAGAGCGAGTATCTAGCAAAGCAAAGATAGTAGTGATTTCGAGGGTATGATCATCTTGCCTGCAAAGTTGTCAGAGTTGACTGGATCCTCGAAAGCAAACTCAACGGGCTCCTCGTTAGAGAACTCGTCTCCCGGCTCTACCCAAACAAGACAAACAAGCAAACGGAACACAACCAACCACGTGCAAAGCTCAAACAATATGATGCAAAGATGGTATGCTATGCGGGATGCGATGCGGGATGCATATGCAAGATTTGACAAGGGATGCATGAACCTGGCCTCAACTTGGGAATCCAAGTGTGCCACTAGAAATATGAGATTAAATCGCTTGAAAACGATATAAAGAACGCCGGAATCGGAGTTACGGTTTGGAAATGGCAAGCAATTCAAATATGACCACGTTCTGTGATTTACAGCAAGTAGCCATCTAAATGCAATGAGATGAACATGCTACAACATCCAAACAAGACAACAAAATACATGGCAGGGATGCATTCAATATGCTTAACAAAAGTCTAGCACTGAGCTATGGCCAATTCATCCATTAACAGGTTCAAACAAGCATGGCAAAAATGCATATGGCAAACAGATTTCAGACTTAGTGAAATTAACACTTGTCTGGAATTTCAGATCAGATAGCACTCTTTGGAGCAACAAAACTACATGCTACAGGACCTGAACATGGCAAAGTAAAGCATGGCATGGAGCTACTCAAAGATCTTAACAAAAGTCCCTTAGTGACCTTGAGCCAAAAGGGATCAGAAAATACAATTGCGAGCATGTGAACATGGCAAAACATAATCAGATCACAAACTTAGTGAAAACTGGAGCATGCTGAAACAGATATCAAGTAGGCATGTTTACGAGCTCAATGCACTCACCACAGAGCAAGTCATGACCATCTAAGCATACACCCATCAATAATACACAAAATGCAAGCTATACATGGCAAGAACAATAGCATAGCATGCACGGATCAACTACAACATCATCGGCAAAATCGCTAACAAGTAGACAATCTGCCTAGATTCACGAAGTAGCAAAAGTAGAGCTCGATTGACTCAAGCTAGGTGCTCCATAATTGCAAAAAAAAGACATGGATGGATAGAGCACTACAAGATTAGCAAAACCTCCTTACTGATCACCCTTAAAAGAGGCACGGATCACTAGGAAACAACATGAACATATGACCATATGAGATAAACAGCTCAAGGACTTAGTGAAAATGCTAAGTCCCTGAAATCAGCATTACCAAGTGCCTCACTTTGCAAGCTCGTGCTAGTCACCACACACATCACAAAAATACATGGGTTGCACCTCTGGAAAGATGGCAAAACCCTTAACAAAACATATGTAGAGCACCAGGGCATAACATGCACACAATAATCATGGCAAAAATGACAAATATCTAAATGGAGTAGCAGATCTGACAATTATCTCAAGTAGCCCTCTTCTAACAGCATTTCGGGCATCAAGATGAACTCAAATGAAAATGATGCAATGGGATGAAATGATGTACTCTCTGAGACAAACATTTTGATATGCTATATGCCCAAAACGGGGCTATGGATGCGGAGTTACGCCACGATGAACATGTGCATTTGAATCTGAGAATTTCGGGGACTTAGAAGAATTTCAACCTCGCAAAAGTCAATCCGGGATGGAGAGAAGCGGGACAGCGCGGATCTGGGACGGAGGACATCGTTTGGTTGGAGGGATGGGTGGATCTCGTCCACCCTCCTCGGATCTGACTGGAACGGAGCTCCGGCGAGCTCGAACGCCAGCGAGGCGGAGCTCCGGCGGCGGAGCTCGGCGAGCCCGGGCGGCGAGGCGCGGATCCGATGGCGGAGCGGGGAGGCGCAGGCGACGGCGGCGGAGCCACGCGGCGGAGGCGGCGGCGCAACTCCGGCGGAAGCCGAGGCAGCGGCAAAGGCGACTTCCGGCGACGGCGGGCGGTGCAACTCCGGTGCAAAGAGGCGGCGGGGAGGAAGAGGCACTCGGGCGGTGGGGCGGGATCTGGCCCGGATCGGCCCCGCGCGGGCCGGATCTGGGCCGACGGGCGGCGCGGTGAAGTGGGGTGCGCGGCGGACAGGTGTCAGGCGGCGATTGGCGGCGGGGATTTTTGTCCGGCGCGGATCCGGACACGTCCGGCGGCACGCGAGGAAGAGAACTAGGGCTTCGGGGAAGAGGAAACGGGAATTTCGGAGGGGGTGTATTTATAGGCATAGAGGGAGCTAGGAGAGTCCAAATGAGGTGCGGTTTTCGGCCACGCGATCGTTATCGAACGCTCTAGATGATGGAGCAGGTTTTGGTGGGTTTTGGGCCACTTTGGGAGGGTGTTGGGCTGCAACACACACGAGGCCTTTTCGGTCCCTCGGTTAACCGTTGGAGCATCAGACGAAGTCCAAATGGTACGAAACTTGACAGGCGGTCTACGGTAGTAAACCAAGGCCGCTTGGCAAGTCTCGGTCCAATCCGGAAATGTTTAATCCCCACACACGAAAGAAAGGTAGGAATGACCACCGGAGGAGAACGGAGCGCCGGAATGCAAAACGGACAACGGGGAAAATGCTCGAATGCATGAGACAAACACGTATGCGAATGCAATGCACATGATGACATGATATGAGATGCATGACAATGACAACAACACACGGAGACAAAAACCCGAACCCGAGAAAATAAAATAACTTAAGGCTGGAAACGGCAAGAGTTGGAATACATAATGGGTAAGTTACATCCGGGGTGTTACAACACTCCACCACTACGAAAGGATCTCGTCCCAAGATCTAGGACTGAAAGAACGCCGGGTATTCAGAACGGAGGTGATCCTCGCGTTCCCAGGTAGCTTCACGGTCGGAATGGTGTGACCACTTGACTTTGAGGAATTTGATTGACTTGTTGCGAGTCCTGCGTTCAGTCTCTTCGAGAATAGCAACTGGGTGCTCACGGTAAGAGAGATCTTCTTGGAGCTCAATGTCCTCGAAGTTGATGGTGCGGTCAGGAGTCTTGAAGCACTTTCGGAGCTGAGAGACATGGAACACATCATGAACATTTGCAAAGTTTGAAGGAAGCTCGAGTTGATAGGCGAGATCGCCTCTCTTGCTGACAATCTTGAAAGGTCCCACGTATCTAGGGGCAAGCTTCCCTTGGATACCGAAGCGGCGAGTACCTTTCATAGGAGAGACGCGGAGGTAAACATGATCTCCGATTTCGAAAGCCAAATCATGGTGCTTACTGTCATAGTAGCTCTTCTGGCGGGATTGGGCTGCTTTGAGGTTATCTCGAATGACTTTGCACATTTCCTCTGCTTCTGTGATTAAGTCATTTCCGAGAAGCTGGCGTTCACCGGTTTTAGACCAGTTGAGAGGGGTACGGCGCTTCCTCCATACAGAATTTCAAATGGGGCCTTGCCCGAACTTGCTTGAAAACTGTTGTTGTAGGAGAATTCAGCATAAGGAAGACAATCCTCCCACTTGATGTGGAAGGAGATCACACAAGCCCTGAGCATATCTTCAAGAATCTGGTTGACACGCTCGACTTGACCGTTAGTTTGAGGATGGAATGCTGTGCTGAAACGGATGTTAGTGCCCATGGCCTTCTGAAAAGAATCCCAAAACTTGGAGGTAAAGATGCTGCCACGGTCTGAAGAGATCACTTGTGGAATACCGTGCAGAGAGACAATCCGAGAGGTATAGAATTCCGCCAATTGAGCTGCAGTGATCGACTCTTTGATAGGCAGAAAATGAGCCACTTTAGTGAGTTTGTCGATGACAACAAATATAGCATCATTGCCACGCTTGGACTTTGGAAACCCAGTCACGAAGTCCATTTCAATGTGGTCAAACTTCCATTCTGGAATGGCAAGAGGTTGGAGGAGACCAACTGGCCTTTGGTGTTCTGCCTTCACTCTTCTGCAGACATCACACTCATTCACGAATTGAGAAATCTCGCGCTTCATTCGAGTCCACCAATAAGCCTGCTTGAGGTCCTGATACATCTTCGTACTCCCAGGGTGGATGGAGAGAAGAGAATTGTGAGCCTCGTTCATGATCACTATACGAAGTTCACCTTTGGGTACAACAATACGATCCTCGAAGAAGAGAGTATCCTTGTCATCAAGGCGGTAGCACTTGTACTTGGGTTGACTCTTGGCAATCCCAATCTTCACCTTTTTCACCATAGCATCAAGAAGCTGGGCTTGGCGAATCTGGTCTTCCAAGGTAGGAGAGACTTGAAGGTTGGCGAGGAAACCTTGAGGAACAACTTGCAGATTAAGTTTGCGGAAAGCTTCACAAAGCTCGGGTTGATAAGGCTTGAGAATCAGGCTGTTGCAATAAGCCTTTCTGCTCAATGCATCAGCAATCACATTGGCCTTGCCTGGAGTATACTCGATACTCGGATTATACTCTTGAATCATTTCGACCCATCGAGTCTGCCTGAGGTTGAGATTAGGCTGAGTGAAGATGTACTTGAGACTCTTGTGATCAGTGAAAATGTCCACTTTTCTTCCCAATAAGAGATGTCTCCAAGTCAAAAGAGCATGCACAACTGCCGCCAACTCGAGATCATGAGTGGGGTAGTTCTTTTCATTGAGCTTCAACTGGCGAGAGGTATAAGCAACAACTTTCTTCTCTTGCATCAACACTGCGCCAAGACCTTGGAGAGAGGCATCGCAAAAGACCTCGTACGGCTTGGATTCATCAGGCGGAGTCAGAACTGGAGCAGTGATCAATTTCTCTTTCAAAGTGTTGAAAGCAATGTCACACTCCGAAGACCAAACGTACTTGACATGCTTCTGGAGAAGATTCGAGAGAGGCTTCGCGATCTTAGAAAAGTTTTCAACGAATCTTCGGCAATAGCTTGCGTGACCGAGGAAGCTACAGAGTTGCTTCATGTTCTGAGGAGGTTCCCAATTCACAATTGCAGACACCTTCTCAGGATTCACCGCAATGCCCTTGGCAGAGATGATATGACCAAGATAAAGAACCTCATCGAGCCAAAATTCGCACTTGGAGAACTTGGCGTAGAACTGGTGTTCCCTCAACTTCTCGAGTACCAAACGCAAGTGCTTGGCATGATCTTCCTTGTTCTTCGAGAAAACCAGAATGTCGTCGAGATAGACCAAAATGAAGTCATTGGTGTAGGCGTTCAAGATGAAGTTCATCATGCAAGAGAACGTCGGAGGAGCGTTGACGAGGCCAAAAGACATGACAGTGTATTCATATGAACCATAGCTTGTCCTGAAAGTCGTCTTGGGAATATCTTGCTCGCGGATTCGAATCTGATGATAACCCATACGGAGATCAAGCTTGGAGAATACTTGGGCACCTTTGAGTTGTTCGAACAGCTCATTGATGTTGGGAAGTGGGTATTTGTTCTTGATGGTCTTCTTGTTCAATGGACGGTAATCAACACAAAGTCGGTCCGTTCCATCCTTCTTCTTCACAAAAAGAACACCACAACCCCACGGAGAAGAACTAGGCCGGATGAGACCCATTCTTTCTTGAATATCGAGTTGCTTCTTCAGCTCCGTCAACTCTTCAGGTCCGAGCTTGTAAGGACGCTTGCACACAGGTTCCGTACCGGGCTCAAGATCAATAACGAATTCAACTGGCCGGTGCGGAGGCATTCCTAGAAGCTCTTCTGGAAAGACGTCTTGATATTCGCAAACGACTGGAATTTGCGAGATAGCATCCAGTTCACCCTTCTCATTGAGAGAAAACAGACGGATGGTATCATCACGGGCGGCAAAGACAATTATATCCTCAGACGAATGAGTCAATTGAATCTGCCTGGCTGCACAATCAAGCTGAGCCTTGTGCTTAGAAAGCCAATCCATTCCGAGAATAAGATCAATATCCAAGTCACCAAGAACCGTTGGAGAAGCCAGAAACTTGTAGTCACCCAAGGTGATAGTAACATCCGGAACGATGGAGTTTGCATGCATGCGCTTACCGGGAGAGACAACTGCTAATGGACTAGGCAAAACTTGCGAAACCAATTCATGCCTAGATGTAAACGGTCTCAAGATGAAACAATGCGATGCACCAGTGTCAAAAAGAACTCTTGCGGGAATATCATTAACAGGAAGGTTACCCATGATGACATCTGACGAATCCTCTGCCTGAGCTGCATTCATCAAGTTGACCTTGGCGTGCTTGGGGTTATGCTTGACCACAGCTATACTTGCCGATCTCACAGGAGGAGGAGGAAGACGCCTCTGGTTGAGACACTTGTTGGCATAGTGACCCTTCTGTTGGCACTTGTTGCACGTGACCTCTGAAAGCGAACGGTGATACGGAGCACTCGATCTTGGAGCTTGAGACGAAGTCTTGTTCTGAAAGCCAGGGTTGGGTGGGTGGGAAGATCCATTGCCACCTTTGCTCTTCTGCTGATACGGCTGACGAAACGGAGGAGGAGGAAGCCAATACTTCTGCTGCTTGGTCACTTGAGTAGAGGAAGAAGGAGTAGCATCTCTGACTCGCTTCTTGGAAGCATCACACCTCAGTTGAGCGGCCTCTTGCTTCAATGCCATGTTGTAGAACTCATCGTATCTCAAGGGCTCAAAGAGAACAAGAGCTAGCTGAATTTCTTCTCTAAGACTACCCCTGAACTGGTATATCATGCTCTTCTCATCAGGAATGTCCTGCTTGGAAAAGAGGGCGAGCTTCTGAAACAACTTGTTGTAGTCATAGATAGACAAAGAGCCTTGCTTCAGGTTGCAGAATTCCTCACGCTTGCTTTCAACCACGCTCTAAGGGATATGGTGAGCTCTGAAATCTTGACGGAATTCATCCCAGGTAATAGCACGTCCACCTTTGGAATCCTTGTACTACTGGAACCATTCTGCAGCTTGATCTTTGAGTTGGAAGGAAGCGAACTTGACAAAGTCCTCAGGCCTGACATTACTGCACTCGAAATGCTTGCACAGATCCACAAGCCAATCGTCAGCATCGGTTGCCTCAACACAATTGCTGAAAGTCTTTGGCCCGTTAGCAAGGAACTGGTTGAGTGTAGCAAAGTGATTCTGATTGTTGCCTTGGTTCCCTTCGTTGCCTTGATTGCGCTCTTGGAGAATTTGCATGATCAACTGTGTGTTTGCATTGGTTGTGGCCATCACAGCTTGCCATGCCTCCGGAGGAGGAGGAGGTGGTGGCGGATCTTGATTCTGATTCTGATTGGTGCTCTTAGCGGGAGCCATCCTGAAGAGGTTGACCACCGTTAGCACATAGATAGATAAATGAAGCTGAATCCAACGGAATGAAAATTTGCAACATATAGTCTTCACATCCGAACAAAATGAACGAATGCATTCCTCTTGAAATGGTCACATATCCATAAATTGAGAAGCCACTTAGAATTTAGGTAGAGAAAAAAATCAACAAGGTACAGATCAAGAACGAATACTCGGTAAGAAATCCCAATCTCAAACCAAATATCCGTGGAAGAAGAACTAGAGCTACAAGAATTCCCACCTATGAAACTCCCGAACCTTTCCGGTTATGCAATTAGGTGTTGGGGATACAGGGGAAGCATAATATCTCACCCAAATCTAGCAAATCCTACATCCAGCTGTATCCATCCTTCAACACATAACCGAGAAAAACTTTGGAAACCATCTACCTCAACCTTCGAAAAGCATCCGTTATACAAGTTATGGCGATACTCCCGAACTCCCGCCCCAGTACTGGGTGGCGTCGAGGTTATCTCACCAACGAACTGCATAAAAGAGATTTTCGATGTCGGCATACTAAACTCAGGTATTCCAGAACTACAACGATAAAATTATGACGACAACACCTCAGAGCTCAACTCCCCGGGACACTTCCACAAAACCCCTGACAGGAGGCACCAAGACAATGTTCTCATCATAAAACCATCGGACCGATTCCAAGATACTCGCGTGATCCTAAAAAAAATTTAGTGAAATTTGAGAAGAGAAGAGTCAAAACTCTACGTCAGGATGCCTTACCAGAGCGATGAGGAGACTGGGAAGTAAAAAAGAATTCCTAAACTCTCCGATATATAATTCCTAAATGACTCAAAACATTTTTCTAGACACAACTCGGCTGCTAAAAACGATCAAGCAATGGGGCTCCTAAGGTCGGGGAAGGCTCTGATTACCAACTTGTAACACCCTCGATGCGACTATATCTCCCACGTGTTGAGGCACGACTTAGAGGCATAATCGCATTGAAGGCATATGTCGCAAGTAAGGCAATCTTCACAACATCCCATGTAATATAAATAATAAAGGGGAGATAACATAGTTGGCTTACACTCGCCACGTCAATCAAGTACATAAATAGCATTACATCATTCAAACACTCATGGCCCGACTACGGCGCCAAAATAAAAGATAACCCAACATGCGACACGGTCCCGATCACCCCCAACTGGGCACCACTACTGATCGTCAGGGAAAGACACATAGTATCGTTGAGAGTCCTCGTCGAACTCCCACTTGAGCTCAAGCGCGTCACCTGGAGCGGAATCATCAGGCCCTGCATCTGGTGTAATAGGAATCTGTGAGCCATAGGGACTCAACAATCTCGCACCCTCGCGATCAAGACTATTTAAGCTTAAAGGTAAGGCAAGGTAATTATGTGGAGCTGCAGCAAGAAACTAGCATATATGGTGGCTATCCTATTCGCAAAAGAGAGCGAGAAGAGAAGGCAAAGCGCGAACACATAACTAAAGAAGGAAAACATGCAGCAAGCATTACTCCAACACCGTGTCCACTTCCCGGACTCCGCCGAGAAGAGGCCATCACGGTAACTCACACTGTTGATTCATTTTAATTAAGTTAAGGTTCAAGTTATCTACAACCGGACATTAACAAATTCCCATCTGCCCATAACCGCGGGCATGGCTTTCGAAAGTTCAAATCCCTGCAGGGGAGTCCCAACTTAGCCCACGACAAGCTCTCACGGTCAACGAAGGAATAGACCTCCTCCTGAGACATTCCGATCAGACTCGGTACCTCGGTTCTTCAAGACACTTCGATAGGTTAAAACAAATCCAGCAACACCGCCCGAATGTGCCGACAAATCCCAATAGGAGCTGCACATATCTCTTTCTCAGGGCACATTCTGATTTTCCTAGGTACGGGTAGGCCAGCCCAGAGTTGCCCCTGGTGGCCACCGGCAGCTGACAGGTGGACCAACACTCAGAGGAGCACTGGCCCGGGGGGGGTTTAAAATAAGATGACCCTCGGGCTCCGGAAACCCAAGGGAATAAAAGGCTAGGTGGCAAATGGTAAAACCAAGGTTGGGCATTGCTGGAAAAGCTTTAATCAAGGCGAACTATCAAGGGGTTCCCATTATCACCCAACCGCGTAAGGAACGCAAAATCTGGGAACATAACACCGATATGACGGAAACTAGGGCGGCAAGAGTGGAACAAAACACTAGGCGAGAGGCCGAGCCTTCCACCCTTTACCAAGTATATAGATGCATTAAGATAACAAGATAATATCATGATATCCCAACAAATAAATAAATGTTCCAACAAGGAACGGTCTCCAATCTTCACCTGCAACTAGCAATGCTATAAGAGGGGCTGAGCAAAGCGGAAACATAGCCAATCAACGGTTTGCTAGGACATGGTGGGTTAGAGGTTTGACATGGCAATTTGGGAGGCTTTAAAGCAAGTGGTAGGCATCGTAGCATTGGCATAGCAAAAGAGCGAGCATCTAGCAAAGCAAAGATAGTAGTGATTTCGAGGGTATGATCATCTTGCCTGCAAAGTTGTCAGAGTTGACTGGATCCTCGAAAGCAAACTCAACGGGCTCCTCGTTAGCGAACTCGTCTCCCGGATCTACCCAAACAAGACAAACAAGCAAATGGAACACAATCAACCACGTGCAAAGCTCAAACAATATGATGCAAAGATGGTATGCTATGCGGGATTGAAAGCACAAGTGCTCCCTAGGTGGTTTTGATAATTGATGACAACATATCTCTTGTTGGACTAACATTTCTATCTAGCATGTTTCAGATAAGTTCAACAATTGAGTGGCATGGACTAAAGGTTGTGGGAACTCCTTCAAGATGCTAAGGACAAAGGATTGGCTAAAGCTTCAAGCTCAAGACTCTTAATTTTACATTTTAGTGATCCAAGATCACATTGAGTCCATAGGAAAATCCAATACTATCAAGGAGGGATGAGGTGTTGCTTAATGAGCCTCTTGCTTCATGTGCTTAATGATATGCTCCAAAATCCTCAGCTACTTTCCCACTTCCACATATGACCTAAACCCAAAGCCAAACTCGGACCTACCGATTATTCCTATCCGGCGCCACCGAGTTTCACCTATCATAGCCACTGCCAGAAACCCTAATCAGTTCGATCTCACCGATGGGATCTCGGTCTCACCGAGATGGGCTTGCAAACTCTCTGTTACCTATTGCAATATTTTCGGTCCCACCGAGATATGAAATCGGCCCCACCGAGTTTGCTTGGCCAACTCTCTGTTTCACTTATTACCCAAATCGGTCCCACCGAGTTTGAGTAATCGGTCAAACCGAGTTTTGGATTTACCCTAACCCTAGCACATCGGTCCCACCGAGTTGATCCAGTCGGTCCCACCGAAAATCTCTAACAGTCACTAGGTTTCCTATTTCGGTCTGACCGAGTTTGTTGATTCGGTCCCACCGAGATTGGTAAATTGTGTGTAACGGTTGGATTTTGTGTGGAGGCTATATATACCCCTCCACCTCCTCTTCATTCGGAGAGAGAGCCATCAGACTAAGCCTACACTTCCAGCATCCTATTTCTGAGAGAGAACTACCTACTCATGTGTTGAGGCCAAGATATTCCATTCCTACCATATGAATCTTGATCTCTAGCTTTCCCTAAGTTGCTTTCCACTCAAACCTTCTTTCCACCAGATCCAAATCCTATGAGAGTTGAGTGTGGGGGAGACTATCATTTGAAGCACAAGAGCAAGGAGTTCATTACCTACACACCATTTGTTACTTCTTGGAGAGTGGTGTCTCCTAGATTGGCTAGGTGTTACTTGGGAGCCTCCGACAAGATTGTGGAGTTGAACCAAGGAGTTTGTAAGGGCAAGGAGATCGACTACTTCGTGAAGATCTACCGCTAGTGAGGCAAGTCCTTCGTGGGCGATGGCCATGGTGGGATAGACAAGGTTGCTTCTTCGTGGACCCTTCGTGTGTGGTTGCTTCTTCGTGGACCCTTCGTGGGTGGAGCCCTCCGTGGACTCGCGCAACCATTACCCTTCGTGGGTGGAGCCCTCCGTGGACTCGTGCAACCGTTACCCTTCGTGGGTTGAAGTCTCCATCAACGTGGATGTAGGATAGCACCACCTATCCGAACCACGGGAAAAACATCCGTGTCTCCAATTGCGTTTGAATTCTCCAAACCGTTCCCCTTACATTCTTGCAAGTTGCATGCTTTACATTCCGCTGCTCATATACTCTTTGCATGCTTGCTTGATATGTATTGTGTATGTTGAAATTGTGCCTAAAACTCCACTCAAACCAAAAAGGCCTAAAAATTGCAACTTTAGAACTAAGTGTCTAATCACCCCCCCCCTCTAGACACATCTACTTCTAGATCCTACAGCGATGCGATGCGGGATGCATATGCAAGATTTGACAAGGGATGCATGAACCTGGCCTCAACTTGGGAATCCAAGTGTGCCACTGGAAACATGAGATGAAATCACTTGAAAACGATATAAAGAACGCCGGAATCGGAGTTACGGTTTGGAAATGGCAAGCAATTGAAATATGACCACATTCTGCGATTTACAGCAAGTAGCCATCTAAATGCAATGAGATGAACATGCTACAGCATCCAAACAAGACAACAAAATACATGGCAGGGATGAATTCAAGATGCTTAAAAAAAGTCTAGCACTGAGCTACGGCCAATTCATCCATTAACAGGTTCAAACAAGCATGGCAAAAATGCATATGGCAAACAGATTTCAGACTTAGTGAAATTAACACTCGTCTGGAATTTCAGATCAGATAGCACTCTTCGGAGCAACAAAACTACATGCTACAGGACCTGAACATGGAAAAGTAAAGCATTGCATGGAGCTACTCAAAGAGCTTAACAAAAGTCCCTTAGTGACCTTGAGCCAAAAGGGATCAGAAAATACAATTGCGAGAATGTGAACATGGCAAAACATAATCAGATCACGGACTTAGTGAAAACTGGAGCATGCTGAAACAGATATCAAGTAGGCATGTTTATGAGCTCGATGCACTCACCACAGAGCAAGTCATGACAAGCTAAGCATACATCCGTCAAGAATACACAAAATGCAAGCTAGACATGGCAAGAACAATAGCATAGCATGCACGGATCAACTACAACATCCTCGGCAAAATCTCTAACAAGTAGACAATTTGCCCAGATTCACGAAGTAGCAAAAGTAGAGCTCGATTGACTCAAGCTAGGGTGCTCCAAAATTGCAAACAAAGGCATGGATGGATAGAGCACTACAAGATAAACAAAACATCCTTACTGATCATCCTGAAAAGAGGCACGGATCACTAGGAAACAACATGAACATATGGCAACATGAGATAAACAGCTCAAGGACTTGGTGGAATTGCTAAGTCCCTGAAATCAGCATTACCAAGTGCCTCACTTTGCAAGCTCGTGCTAGTCACCACACACATCACAAAAATACATGGGTTGCACCTCTGGAAAGATGGCAAAACCCTTAACAAAACATATGTAGAGCACCAGGGCATAACATGCAGACAATAATCATGGCAAAAATGACAAATATCTAAATGGAGTAGCAGATCTGACAATTATCTCAAGTAGCCCTCTTCTAACAGCATTTCGGGCATCAAGATGAACTCAAATGAAAATGATGCAATGGGATGAAATGATGTACTCTCTGAGATGAACATTTTGATATGCTATATGCCCAAAACGGAGCTACGGATGCGGAGGTACGGCATGATGAACATGAGCATTTGAATCTGAGAATTTCGGGTACTTAGAAGAATTTCAACCTCGCAAAAGTCAATCCGGGATGGAGAGAAGCGGGACGGCGCGGATCCGGGACGGAGGACGTCGTTTGGTTGGAGGGGTGGGTGGATCTCGTCCACCCTCCTCGGATCCGAACGGAACGAAGCTCCGGCGAGCTCGAACGCCGGCGAGGAGGAGCTCCGGCGGCGGAGCTCGGCGAGCCCGGGCGGCGAGGCGCGGATTCGATGGCGGCGCGGGGAGGCGCAGGCGACGGCGGCGGAGCGACGCGGCGGAGGCGGCGGCGCAACTCCGGCGGAAGCCGAGGCGGTGGCGAAGGCGACTTTCGGCGACGGCGGGCGGCGCAACTCCGGCGCGAAGAGGCGGCGGGGAGGAAGAGGCACTCGGGCGGCGGCGCGGGATCTGGCCCGGATCGGCACCGCGCGGGCCGGATCTGGGCCGGCGGGCGGCGCGGTGAAGTGGGGTGCGGGGCGGACAGGTGTCAGGCGGCGATTGGCAGCGGGGATTTTTGTCCGGCACGGATCCAGACACGTCCGGCGGCGCGCGAGGAAGAGAACTAGGGCTTCGGGGAAGAGGAAACGGGAATTTCGGAGGGGTGTATTTATAGGCATAGAGGAAGCTAGGAGAGTCCAAATGAGGTGCGGTTTTCGGCCACGCGGTCGTGATCGAACGCTCTAGATGATGGAGCAGGTTTTGGTGGGTTTTGGGCCACTTTGGGAGGGTGTTGGGCTGCAACACACCCGAGGCCTTTTCGGTCCCTCGGTTAACCGTTGGAGCATCAAACGAAGTCCAGATGGTACGAAACTTGACAGGCGGTCTACGGTAGTAAACCAAGGCCGCTTGGCAAGTCTCGGTCCAATCCGGAAATGTTTAATCCCCACACACGAAAAAAAGGTAGGAATGACCACCGAAGGAGAACGGAGCGCCGGAATGCAAAACGGACAACGGGGAAAATGCTCGAATGCATGAGACGAACACGTATGCAAATGCAATGCACATGATGACATGATATGAGATGCATGACAACGACAACAACACACGGAGACAAAAACCCGAACCCGAGAAAATAAAATAACTTAAGGCCGGAAACAGCAAGAGTTGGAATACATATTGGGTAAGTTACATCCGGGGTGTTACAACACTCCACCACTACGAAAGGATCTCGTCCTGAGATCTAGGACTGAAAGAACGCCGGGTATTCAGAACGGAGGTGATCCTCGCGTTCCCAGGTAGCTTCACGGTCGGAATGGTGTGACCACTTGACTTTGAGGAATTTGATTGACTTGTTGCGAGTCCTGCGTTCAGTCTCTTCGAGAATAGCAACTGGGTGCTCACGGTAAGAGAGATCTTCTTGGAGCTCAATGTCCTCGAAGTTGACGGTGCGGTCAGGAGTCTTGAAGCACTTTCGGAGCTGAGAGACATGGAACACATCATGAACATTTGCAAAGTTTGAAGGAAGCTCGAGTTGATAGGCGAGATCGCCTCTCTTGCTGACAATCTTGAAAGGTCCCACGTATCTAGGGGCAAGCTTCCCTTTGATACCAAAGCGGCGAGTACCTTTCATAGGAGAGACGCGGAGGTAAACATGATCTCCGATTTCGAAAGCCAAATCACGGTGCTTACTGTCATAGTAGCTCTTCTGGCGGGATTGGGCTGCTTTGAGGTTATCTCGAATGACTTTGCACATTTCCTCTGCTTCTGTGATTAAGTCATTTCCGAGAAGCTGACATTCACCGGTTCAGACCAGTTGAGAGGGGTACGGCACTTCCTGCCATACAAAATTTCAAATGGGGCCTTGCCCGAACTTGCTTGAAAACTGTTGTTGTAGGAGAATTCAGCGTAAGGAAGACAATCCTCCCACTTCATGCGGAAGGAGATCACACAAGCCCTAAGCATATCTTCAAGAATCTGGTTGACACGCTCGACTTGACCGCTAGTTTGAGGATGGAAAGTTGTGCTAAAATGGATGTTAGTGCCCATGGCCTTCTGAAAAGAATCCCAAAACTTGGAGGTAAAGATGCTGCCACGGTCTGAAGAGATCACTTGTGGAATACCGTGCAGAGAG
Organism: Triticum urartu; assembly: GCF_003073215.2. NCBI lineage: Eukaryota > Viridiplantae > Streptophyta > Magnoliopsida > Poales > Poaceae > Triticum > Triticum urartu. The sequence goes on along the minus strand of NC_053027.1, from coordinate 347,876,918 downwards.
ACAATCCGAGAGGTATAGAGTTCCGCCAATTGAGCTGCAGTGATCGACTCTTTGATAGGCAGAAAATGAGCCACTTTAGTGAGTTTGTCGATGACAATGAATATAGCATCATTGGCACGCTTGGACTTTGGAAACCCAGTCACGAAGTCCATTTCAATGTGGTCAAACTTCCATTCTGGAATGGCAAGAGGTTGGAGGAGACCAGCTGGCCTTTGGTGTTCTGCCTTCACTCTTCTGCAGACATCACACTCATTCACGAATTGAGCAATCTCGCGCTTCATTCGAGTCCACCAATAAGCCTGCTTGAGGTCCTGATACATCTTCGTACTCCCAGGGTGGATGGAGAGAAGAGAATTGTGAGCCTCGTTCATGATCACTATACAAAGTTCACCTTTGGGTACAACAATACGATCCTCGAAGAAGAGAGTATCCTTGTCATCAAGGCGGTAGCACTTGTACTTGGGTTGACTCTTGGCAATCCCAATCTTCACCTTTTTCACCATAGCACCAAGAAGCTGGGCTTGGCCCCTCATGTAAAGATTTGTAATCCGTACTCTGGTGAGCACAACGTTATGCGTGAGTTTAGTCGCTAGCCCGGTGATGGTTCGGTTGATTCGTTTACCTTCCGGCCCTGGCGTGCCCTGAGCGGGCCTGCGGGGGGATGCTATGCCTCCGGCGTCTTTCGATTAACTTGTGGATCCTATGATGAGGACCTCCGGAGAGGGTGCGAAGACAGCGGTCCTGGTTGTGAATGTGCCTGGCTCGGCCTGGCTCGCGAGGGGCTCGCGAGGGGGGGCAGACGATGTTAACCTTGGACGCAAAGCCAAAACCAGAACGCGAGAGATTGCTCGAACAAGACTAAACACCCCCTCCCAGAATGCACGCAAGCTTCGAACTCAAATCCAACTTAAATCCAACCGAAGAAATTTCCCGACAAGGAAGAAGCAAAAAGGCAAGAAGGCAGAAGAAAAGCAAAAAAGCCGCGTCCAGCACCAAGTCTAGTCTTCAACGTCTTCTCACTAGCGCGGAGCTAAGTGCTGCCACTGGGCGTGGGCGGGAGCCCCAGGGACTGAGGCCGGTTCTCTTGAGACTCCAGGGCGTGTACAGCCCCACTCATTATTACGTGAGAGTGTCACGGGGCGGCGAGCTTCACAGGCACTGGGCCTTTTTCAGAGGTACCGGCTTTGCTTCATATCGCCAGCTGAGGGCCCCGCCTTGCGCCTCACTCTGCCGCCATTGACGGCGACCGGAAACCAAGGACGACACCAATGGGGTAGAGCGGTCTCTAGCGGTTCCCCCGACGACCACGGGTCCTCCGTCGGGGGCAGGCCATGGGGCACCTCCCCGGCGGAGGGCCTACCTCCTGAGAACACCTTGGCCCGACCGCCGCGAGGGTGAGTCCGGATCTCGACCCCTTTCTTGCAGCCCCCTGCACCCTCCTCCTGAGGGATAAGAGGCTGCAGCGTTGGGGCAGCCATCCGCTGCGGCGACCTGACCTCCTGCGACCCATGGTTAGTGTAAGCTTGATCCTGAGGGATGAGTGGTACCCGATAGTTGCGCGATTGTCGATGCTCTCTTGGGGTTCCTGAAAGAGCTCGGCTTCCGGCGCCTCCTCGTCCCAGCCGGGCCCGAGGAACGAGCCATGACCTCCTTCCAGCTCGCGCCCTTGATCCACCATGCGGGGTACATAGGCCTCCGGGGCGACCACCTCGTGGACCTCGCTGTAGCGCCCCGTATGCCACGCAGTCTGGCTTGGGGCGTCGCCTTGTATGTGATGACACGGTGGTCCGCCAAGGCCAAAGGCCGCGGTGCGCATCCCTTCGCCGGCCTGCGGAGGGGCCGGCGCGATCAGCCGCCCAGTGCTGGCGGAGGTGTTGGCGCTAGACCGGCCCTGGGCCCGCCTGAAATCGTGTGGGCGCGCAGAATGCCGTCGTGCGACCTATCCTAGATCTGGGGCGGCAGCTAGATGCAGAAAGGGGGCGCTCCTGAGACGGCGGCGTCCAGGAGCTCGGCCACTCGCTCCAACAACACGTCGTGGCCGCCTTCCAGCAAGCGGCACCGTAGTAGCTCTCGGGCCACCGTGAGCGTGGCCCTGGAGTTCGCCTGCTCCCGTCGGGTGTATGGCGCCATGGCAGCGGCGTGGTTCGAGGCCCTTGCTGCGGCCCGCACCTGCCGTGGCGTGAGGGCAGACCGCGTCTGGCCGCGTCGCCCGTGTCCCGCAGCGCCCTGCGGAGCACGAGCTGCCTGAGGCTCAAGGTTGAGGTCATCCTGAGACGGCGGCACGGCGTGGGCGGGCCACGCCGCCCAGCGGTCGGCGTTGGCAGCCGGGTTGCTTGACATCTGGGTGGCGAAGCGGTGGAACGCGACGCGGAGGAAGAAGGACTCCGGCGCACCCCTACCTGGCGCGCCAAATGTCGGATTTTGGGTTCCGGCAGACCCTTAAGGTTCGAACACTGGGGTGCGCGCGGAGATCTCTCCCCTAACGATCTACGTCTGATCCTCTCATGCGAACTAAGATGAAAATGATGAACAACACAAGAGACACGAGGTTTATACTGGTTCGGGCCACCGTTGTGGTGTAATACCCTACTCCAGTGTGTGGTGTGGTGGATTGCCTCTGGGGCTGATGATGGACAGTACAAGGGAAGAACAGCCTCGTGAGAGGTGTTCTTGCGCTGTTGCGATGAACTGCTAGGGTGAGTTCCGTCGCCTCTCTCTCTCTGCTAGGGTTCTACCAGATCTCTCGATGTTCTCGGGGTGTCTAGATGTCTCTACTCTGTGGTGGCTAGCTCTATTTATAGAGGCCCCGGGCCTCTCCCCGAATAATTGAGCGGGAAGGGCGCCAACAATTGGCCATTTTGAAGGGGAACATCTAGTACAAGTTATCCTGACCAAAGGTGGTCTTCGGCTGCCAAAAGCACTGGTGATGACGCCGTCTTGGGCTCCATGGTGACCTCCGTCCTGCCGCTCTGCTGGTCTTGGTCTCGTTGCACTGGAATGGCAACCTTTGCTTGATGCCTTGGCCTGTGCTTTCCCCCTTTGCACCAAAGGGGAAACAAGGACACTGCGCAGGCCGGCGCCCGCCTAGCCTTGATCGTCATGGCTTCCGTCATGGGATCCTTGCGATGTACCCCTGCCTTGATCTCTCCGCCTCCTTGCGAGCCTGCCTGATGAGGCTGCCTCTGAGGAAGCTTCCTGTCGTCCGCCCCACGAGGCTTGGCCCCTCGCGAGGGTCTTGAGCTTGGGTTGATGAAGATGGGCCGCGCTGGGCCCCCACTTGAGCCACGCCGCAGGCCGCAGGCAGGCAAGTCTGGGGACCCCCGTTCCCAGAACGCCGACAGACCCTCCTTCACGCTGCTCGGCCTCGCCTATCCAGGCAGGTAATCCACACCCAACCCCCATCCTCCTCCTCCTTCCACATCCCACATGCCCCGACCGTCGGCGCAAGCGCGACACCTTCCACCCAAATCACGGACCCCTCCACCAAATAAGCGCCGGCCTAAGCCATGGTGCACAAAGTATAGCCAGGACCTCAAGGCGCATTTGGCAGCGGAGAAGCAAATCGCGGCCGCACACGCGGATGAGGTCGCGATGGCTGTCATTCATGCTGACCCCCATATCTTGGAGGAGCACCTCTGTAACGCCCCAGATACAACTTTCCATATTTGTAACTCTGACTCTTGCCTTTTTCGGAGATGCGATATGAGATTCCCTTCAATGGTTGGGTTTTTGTCTTTCGTTTTGCATTTTGTTCATGTCATGCATTTCATATCATGTCATCATGTGCATCGCATTTGCATATGTGTTCGTGTCATGCATCCGAGCATTTTCCCCGTTGTCTGTTTCTCAATCCGACACTCCTACTTGCACCGGCGCACCCCTCTTGTCTCTTTTCGTGAGCGGATGTTAAACGTTCTCGAAATGGGCCGAGATTTATCAAGTGGCCTTGGTACACCACCGGTAGACCGCCTGTCAAATTCCGTTCCATTTGGAGTCTGTTTGATGCTCCAACGGTTAACCGGGCAACTGCAAAAGCCTCTTTTGTGTTGCAGCCCAACACCCCTCCAAAACGGCCCAATAATCCATCTAAACCACTTCCATTTCCTCCTTCGTCGGATCACGATCGTGTGGGCGAAAACCGCACCTCATTTGGGCATTCCTAGCTCCCTCTACCTATATAAACACCTCCCCCGTCCAAAATCGCAGCCTAAACCCTAGATCCACTCCGCCATCGCACATCCGGACGCGTCCGCGCCACGCCGGACATGTCTGCACACCGGCCACGTCGCCCCGACCAATGGGAGCGCGACACGTCACCCCTACCACCGCTACTAGCCAACCAGGCGCCGCCACCTCACCCTCTCTCTCCTCCCACCCCGCCAGACCCGCCGGAGCCCATCGCCAGCCCGCTTGCGGGCCGAACCAGGCTTGCACCGCTGCCGCCAGCGCCGGTGCACGCCTCCCGTGGCCACCTCGTCCGCCCACCATGGTCGGCCCGCCATGGCCGCGAGCCATGGAGCTCCGCCCGCCACCGATGGTCATCACCGGGAACGGGTCCGCCTCGACCCGATCCGGCCGCCCACATCGTCATCCCCGCCGGCAACGTCCTCCTCTGCCGGGTCCTGCGTCCCCGCGCCTCCCCGTCGTCGCCGGAGAGCTCACCGGAGCTCTCGCCGGTGCCGGATCCGGGGAGTGGGATGAGATCCACCACTCCCCTGAACCAAACGCCCTCGTCCCCGTCCTGTACCGCGCCGTCCCGAATATCCTCGTCCCGTTGACTTTTCGGAGGGTAAAATTCCACTAAGTCCTGAATCCCTGATATTTTGTGCACTTCTTCATCATGCCATATCTACATGCTCGGTGATCCGTTTTGTGTATATGATATATAGAAATGTTCGTCTTGTTGAGCTCTTCATGTTAGATGCATTTCCATGCATCTTGCGGTCTGTTATGATGCCTTTTTCATTGATGCAAGAGTGCTATAAATTGTTAACTACTGGTACTTATCAGATCATGAGTTTTTGTCATTTTTGTTGCATTTGATGTATGCATTGTTTGAGTATGAGGTCTACATGAGTTTTGAACTACATCATGCCATCTTTACAGAGGTGCTTGCCTTGTATTTTTGTGGTCTATGTGGTGACTAGCACAAGCATGCAAACTAGGCTTCGTGATGTTGCTGTTTTCAGGGACTTAGGATTTTGTTAAGTCTTTTCCTGCTGTTATTTTGATGCCTTGTAAACATGATGCTACAGTGAGATCCATGCTTATTTTGAGATGCTTCAGTAAGAATGTTTTGAACATGTGGTTATGCTCTATCCATCCATGCCCCTGTTTGCAATTATGGAGTGCTCTAGCGTGTCTTGTTCTTGCTCTACTTTTGCTATAAAATGTTCCTGGAAGGATCTTAACATGTTAATCAATATTGCCATGGTTGTTGTTAGTGATCCATGCATCCTATGAAATTGCTCTTGCCATGGTTAGCTTCATGATCTTGTCATCTTGTTGTTGGTATGCTTGTTTTGTCATTCTATGCTTTGTGGTGAGTGGCATGAGCTTGCAAAGTTGCTATCATAATTCTGTTTATGCCATGCTCTGTTTTTCTGCCAGGTCTGAAACTGTTAATAAAACTTGCTATGTTTACATGGGTGCCATCATATCTTATGTGCCTTTTTGGCTCATGATCAGTAAGGGACTTTTATTATATGCTTCTAGTAGAATCCTTCCATGCATTGGTTCGCTATGATATGTTCATGTAGCATGTTGTTTGCTTGCTCTAAACATTGCTTCATGATGTTGTTTTTGACATGTTGGTATTTTCACTAAGTCTGTGATGCTGATATCTTTTGCACTTTTGCCATGCTTGTTTGAACCTGTTCTTGAGTGATTCAGTCGTAGCTCAATGTTCATGTTTTATCAAGCATCTCTTGTACATCCTTGCCATATGCTTTGTTGTTATGTTCGAGTGCAGTAGCTAAGTTTCTTGTTGCATTCTAAGTGGCATCATCCTGTTAATCGCAGTTTTGCGTCATTCTTGTGATGCTTGCCACTTGCAAACCGTGCATCCGTTTCCGGTGATCTTTATATCAATTTCAACAGAAACCATCTCATCTTTCCAGTGGCATACTTGGTTTGCCAAGTTGATGCCTTGATCATTCTTTCCTTCCGGAGCACGCATATGCATTGCATATCATATCTTGCATATCATGTCATGTCTTGCATCATGTTGCTTGTGCATTGCACCGTGATTGATTGTTTGTTCCATTGCTTGTGTTCTTGCTTTGGGTTGAGCCGGGAGACGAGTACGTGATGAGGAACCTGTTGAGTTCGCTAACGAGGATCAAGCTTTCGACAACTCTGAGTACATTGCAAGCAAGATGACCATACCCTCGAAATCACTTCTATCTTTGCTTGCTAGTTGTTCGCTCTATTGCTATGTTGCGCTACCTACCACTTGCTATATCATGCCTCCCATATTGCCATGTCACCCCCTAACCCACCTTTCCTAGCAAGCCGTTGTTTGGCCATGTTACCGCTTTTGCTCAGCCCCTCTTATAGCGTTGCTAGTTGTAGGTGAAGCCGAAGTTTGTTCCATGTTGGAACATGGATATTGTTAGGATATCACAATATCTCTTATTTAATTAATGCATCTATATACTTGGTAAAGGGTGGAAGGCTCAGCCTTATGCCTGGTGTTTTGTTCCACTCTTGCTACCCTAGTTTCCGTCATACCGGTGTTATGTTCCTTGATTTTGCGTCCCTTACGCGGTTGGGTGTTATGGGAACCCCTTGACAGTTCGCTTTGAATAAAACTCCTCTAGCAAGGCCCAACCTTGATTTTACCATTTGCCTCACCACCACCTACTTTTCCCTTGGGAGTCGCGCTCCCGAGGGTCATCTTTATTTTACCCCCCCCCCCTCCAGGCCAGTGCTTCTCTAAGTGTTGGTACGAACTGGGCAATGTATGGCGCCCCCTGGGCAACCAGGGTCTATGCCAACCCGACGTCTTGCCCATCCGGTGTGCCCTGAGAACGGGATATGTGCAGCTCCTATCGGGATTTGTTGGCACATTCGGGCGGCTTTGCTGGTCTTGTTTTACCATTGTCGAAATGTCTTGTAACCGGGATTCCGAGACTGATTGGGTCTTCCCGAGAGAAGGGATATCCTTCTTGACCGTGAGAGCTTGTGATGGGCTAAGTTGGGACACCCCTGCAGGGTATAAACTTTTGAGAGCCGTGCCCACAGTTATGTGGCAGATGGGAATTTTTTAATATCCGGTTGTAGAGAACTTGACACTTAACTTAAATAAAATGGATCAACCACGTGTGTAGCCGTGATGGTCTCTTTTCGGCGGAGTCCGGGAAGTGAACACGGTCTTGTGTTATGCTTGAACGTAAGTAGTTTCAGGATCACTTCTTGATCACTTCTAGCTTATCGATCGTTGCGTTGCTTCTCTTCTCGCTCTTATTTGCGTATGTTAGCCACCATATATGCTTAGTTCTTGCTGCAGCTCCACCTCACTACCCTTTCCTACCCATAAGCTTAAATAGTCTTGACCTCGCGGGTGTGAGATTGCTGAGTCCTCGTGACTCACGGATACTTCCAAAAGTTGCAGGTGCCGATGATACCAGTGCAGGTTATGCAACTGAGCTCAAGTGGGAGCTCGATGAAGATCTTGATCGTTGTTTTGCTTCATTTCCTGTTGATCAGTAGTGGAGCCAAGTTGGGACGATCGAGGATCTAGCATTTGGGGTTGTCTTCTTTTATTTTGGTTCCGTAGTCGGACCTTGTTTGTAATTTGGATGATGTATGTTTAACTTGTAATTGTGTGAAGTGGCGATTGTAAGCCAACTCTTTATCCCTTTCTTATTCAGCACATGGGATGTGTGAAGATTAGCCCTCTTGAGACAATCCTACCATGTGGCTATGCCTCTAAGTCGTGCCCCGACATGTGGGAGATATAGCCGCATTGTGGGTGTTACAACCTCACCGTTGAGGCCACTATTGATGCCTCGCGTGCCGACACCGTGACGCGGTTGGCTGCTTTAACCGACAGTTTGTGGCGTTTTCTCGAGGCCACCATTGGTGCCTTCGACGAAGACTACGAGGTGTTTTCTCAGCATGCACGTGCTTACCTCATCTCGAGAGCCAGCGGGTTGGTGCCCGGAGTGGCTCAGGCAACTCACCACTACAACGAGGGCACCCACGATGCGGAGGCCTCGCCCTCTTCCATGTCCAAGGAGCCAATCGTCATTGATATCTCCGACAATGAGGAGCATCTTGTCTTATTAGCTCACTATAAGGACCCATGTTCAGTTTACTAGCTACTGCCTTTCCTTAACAAATTCTAGTGAATTGTGCTATCTACTTTTACCATGCAATCTTCTGCTATGGTGTATATGTTCTATATGTCATGCAATGTGGTGTTCAATTAACTTCTTGGTTCAATTCTACAAATGTGATGTTCAATTCTTCAGGGTGCAATATTTCCAAGTTGTTAAGCATGCTTGGTTTGGTTAACTGTCTGATCTTCTATTAGGAGTATGTTATATTGTTCAATTGGTGTTTAGTTAACTGCTTGGTTCATTTGTTGTGGCTTGGTTCACTTGTTGTGGTGTTTAGTTAACTGCTTGGTTCAATTCTGCAATGCGATGTTCAATTATTGTGGCTGCATTTTGTTATTGTATACCATGTGAGGAATAAATCGAATTTGGTTGTACTAAATACATGAGAAACAAATACAATTGCTATATTTCCAAGTTGTTAAGCATGCTTGGTTTGGTTAACTGTCTAATCTTCTAGTAGGAGTATGTTATATTGTGCAATGTGGTGCTCAGTTAATGTTTGGTTCATTTGTTGTGGTGTTTAGGTAACTGCTTGGTTCAATTTTGCAATGCGATGTTCAATTGCTATGGCTGCATTCTATTATTGTATACCACGTAAGGAATAAATCGAATTGGGCTGCACTTAATACATGAGAAACATATACAAGTGCTATATTTCCTAGTTCTTAATCATGCTTGGTTTGGATAAATGGGTTTTCCATGTGGCCTGAATTAATCTGATGAATCTGCAATGTGCTTATTTATCATCAACATATTTTACTGATAGCATGCGAACCATTACTTAACCTAATTACTAACTACCTTATATCTGTTGCAGGGAAACAATGGGAAGCACTGAGGTTTACAAGATGGTACTAACTATTATACCTTGCCTTTTTGTATTCCTTTGTCCCATTTCCAATATAGAGAAGATATTTATGCACATCCTTGTTTTTAGGCTTCGCCGATGATTACCTCTCAAACCACCTCTGTGGTCAGGAGGTGCGGAAAGTTTTCATACAACACCCATGGTTCAATATTGAAGTGTTCCTGAAGAGGTCGAAGTATGGACAGTCAATCATCCACAGGTACTGGTCTAAAGTTGCAAAGACCTTCAACATGAATGAAGGCTCAATATTCGCCTTCCGCTTCAGCAGTTTCCCAGATGAGATGCATCTCTCTATGTACCGTCTATGATGCTAATTTCGAAAGGTTCTAGATGTTGCATGTGAAACTTGTTGCTAGTGCAGTTGTGTAATGGGGTAGCTAAGTGCTGAAGCTATATCATGTTGTATTCCAATGTATTTGAATTATGAAATCCTGCTTCCTTAATGCGGAAATGGAATATATTATGTGCTTAATATGAATGTCAATTAGATTAGTAAATGGATTATTAATAATAGGGAAATTATCCAGCTAATTGGACAATTAGCTTGGTAATTGGGTTTTCCTATTGCAAACGGTTAATGAGAAAACATCATGGGCGATGACCTCAGGAAACACACACAGTTTCTAGGAATAAACCGTGTTGGATCAATGAACAATCACACACGACATTCTTTTTAAAACTGTTTGCGTTACTCCACCTTGCGCAAATGTTTTCCTTGTAGTGACTATGTGGGATGTATATACGAATGCAAACGTTTAGCGGGGACTGACTGTGTGGGATGTACTTCGGACCGAAAACAATTTCGTCGTATAATTGTATTTTTTAGCACTACTGTACGTATTTCCGTATTTGAGCGCTCGCCGGTCGCACACAACCTCATTTTTCCGAGCGTGTGTGCTAGGAGGGCATATCCCCAACGGTTTCTGGGTCGTGTGGGAAGGACCCCCCTATCGCCCACACTCACTTGGTGACGGTTCCGAATGCCGTCGCGGAAAGGGGTTAAAAACCGTTTGTTTAGGACCGACGCGTACCAGTGCATCTCCAATCTTAACAGAAAAAATGGTCATGCCCACTACTGGCTTATTCTTATCTAACATATCTTGTGCATTTCAAGCAGGTTTAGCACTTCTAGCAGCCTCGTCACAGAATTAAATAACATGCCCATCAATATTATCAACCACGAGATACCATAGCAATACTAGGTTCCACACTTATTTGTTTAGAGGGTCTAGGTGTTCTGGTATTACTTCTATTAACCATAGTTGTAGCTTTAGCATGTTCCTTAATCCTAACAGGAAAAGGTGGTTTCTCAATATAAGTAGTAGGCACAACTGGATCATCATTATAGATAATTGTTTCGTCTTTAACTATACTAGTTTCCTCTAACATTTCTTCAATGGGTGGATGAAATTTAAACAACTTCTCCTTAGGGTCAACATGAGTTGCAAAAGATTCACAAAAGGAAGCTAATATTCAGAGTCAAGTCCATATTTAGACTAAACTTATGAAAAGCATCATATTCCATGAAAGATTTAAGACAATCAAACTCAAGCTTTATACCTGACTCTTTACCTTTGTCGAGTTCCCAATCTTCAGAATTGCGTTTAATTCTTTCCAGAAGACCCCATTTAAATTGAATAGTTTTCTTCATAAAGGAACTAGTAGAAGAAGAATCGAGCATGGATCGATCATTATGAGAAAGCCGAGCATAAAATTTTTGAATAATAATTTCTCTTTAGAGCTCATCATTGGGGCATGTGTGCATCATTTACTTAAGCTTCCCCCAAGCTTGAGTGATACTTTATCCTTCACGAGGCCAAAAAAGTTACATATAATTCCGATCACGATGAACCCGATGCATATGATAATACTTATGATGAAATTCCAATTTCAATTGGTTCCAATCCCATGTTCCAATAGCATCCATTATCCTATACCATGTCAATGCATCTCCCTCCAAAGATAAAGGGAAAAGCTTCTTCTTCACTCCATACTCGGATAAACCTGCAAGCTTAAACAATCCACAAATTTCATCCACATAGATTAAGTGCATATTAGGATGTACCATTCCATCTCCTGCATAAGGATTAGCTAGCGGTTTCTCTAACATAACCGAAGGAATCTCATGATAAATATTTTCAATAGCTTTAGTAGGTTGAAGGGCAACTCTTATTGCTTCCGGTCGAGGTGAAGATACCCCGAACAAACCCCTCAAAGGATTATTTTCCATAGTAACAATTGACAGAAAATTTTAGTACATAATATAAATGTTTCCTTACAAAATTCCACTTACCAAAGGCGCTTCACACCCCAGCAACGGTGCTAGAAATGAGTCTCGATGACCCACAATTATAGTAGATCAATTTTAGTCCTTTCGATAAGTAAGAGTGTCGAACCCAACGAGGAGCAGAAGAAAATGATAAACGGTTTTCAGCAAGGTATTCTCTGCAAGTGCTGAAAGTAACAATGATAGATAGTTTTGTAGCAAGATAATTTGTAACAAGTAACAAGTAGCAATAGTAACAAGGTACAGCAAGAAGGCCCAATTCTTTTATAGCAAAGGACAGTTCTGAAAGTTCTCTTATATAAATCAAAGCGTTCTCAAGGACACATGGGAATTATCGTCTAGTCACTTTCATCATGTTTAGTTGATTCACGTTCATTCCTTTGATAATTTGATATGTGGGTGGACCAGTGCTTGGGTGTTGTTCTTACTTGAACAAGCAACACTCTTATGATTACCCCCTCTCGCAAGCATCCGCAACTACAAAATAAGAATTAAGATAAATCTAAGCATAGCATGAAACATATGGATCCAAATCAGGCCCTTACAGAATAATGCATAAACTAGGGTTTAAGCTTCTATCACTTTAGCAACCCATCATCTACTTATTACTCCAAAATGCCTTCCCGTAGGCCCGAGTATGGTGAAGTGTCATGTAGTCGGCGCTCAAATGACACCACTAAAGGAAAAAACAACATACATATCATCAAAATATCGAACGAATACCAACATCACATGATTACTTATAATAAGACTTCTCCCATGTCCTCAAGAACAAAAGTAACTACTCGCAAGTCATATTCGTGTTCAAGATCATAGGGGTGTTGAATATGCTTGAGGATCTAAACATTTAATCTTCCACCAAATAAACAAACTAGCATCAACTACAAGATGTAATCAACACTGCTAGCAACCCATAGGTACCAACCTAAGGTTTTGAGACAAAGATTGAATACAAGAGTTGAACTAGGGTTTGAGATGAGATGGTGTTAGTGTTGGTGAATGTGTTGATGGAGATTGGTCCTCCCATGATGGGAGGACCATTGGTGATGTCGATGGCTTTGAGTTCCCCCTCCCGGAGGGAAGTATCCTCGGTGGAATCGCTTCGCCGGAGAGCAAAAGTGCTCTTGCCTAGGTTCCGCCTTAAGACGGTGGTGCTTCATCCTAAAAGTCCTCCTCTTATTTATTTTTCTAGGTCAAAACCCCTCATATAGTAGAAGATGGGTATCGGAGGCCAGCTATGGGCCCCACAAGGCATCACGGCGCGTCCAGGGGGTGGTCGCGCCCTATTGCCTTGTGGGCAACTGGTGGCCCCCCTCTGATAACTCTTTGTCCAGTAATTTTTATATATTTAACAAAAAAATCTATGTGAAGTTTTAGGTCATTTGGAGCTCTGTAGAATAGGTATCTCAATCGTAGCTTCTTAGGTCCAGAATTTCAGCTGCCAGTAATCTCCCTCTCCATGTAAATCTTGCAAATTAAGAGAGAACAGACATTAGAATTGCATCGTAAAGTGGAATAATAAGAAAAAACAATATAAATAACTGTAGGAAAACATGATGCAAAATGGACGTATCACTGTGCCACCAATTATTGTATAAATTAATTAATTAAAATTGAAAATCGCTTGGAGCACCGATGAAGATTTTATCGATGTACTCATGATCTTGTATTGATGTAACTCCTTATAACAATCTCTTCATTTTCTCCGTATGCGAGAGACATTACGTCTTTGCAGTTAACGACATTTTCACTGTTGTCCCTATGATCAAAACTTTGATCGGTCTTGTAACTTTACTTATATCTGGTTGTTTACATACCATGGAATATAATTAACACAAGTATATTTTTCTCATCAGTATTTCAGGATATTGATTCTTGCTTAAAACTCCTTCCATGTGACTTGCGACAAGAAACTCTTGTTGGTGTTTTCATACTAAACTGCTTTTAGTATCTTGTCAATATGTATGTTTGCTAAGCCCGATTAGGTACTATTATCTCCATAGATAATTATGCCTAATCCGCGTCTATATTACCTAAGTATTTTACTAAAAAACTAGTTCGAATACAGTCCAACTACGTGTCAAGAAATTTATATAATTTCCAATCAATAATTTTCCATGCACACACAGTGTTCAGAAATATTATCATGCTCCCACTTACTTTCTTGTAAATACAAGTATCTTCGCTTTCCTTGATGAAATCAAATTATTTGACCATTTTATCAGAACGAAGATTCCAACTCAACTATGCACACTTATTAGCATCCTATGGATTGAAAAAATTACCTTTGGACTGTATCATATATACAACCCTGGTTCCATCTCATGGAAATCCTTTAGACATCCAACTATTATATCTCATAATTGAAACATTTAGTAATTGCCAGTTTAACCCGAACTGACTTTAAGCATTGTTATGATGAGACAATCTCGTCATAATCAACTCCTTTATCTTGTCATAAACTATTTGTAACAAGTCAAGCATTATCAAACATTTTTATCTTTGTCATTTTATAGATCCATTACTATACTTTAGACTCTATGTCTTCTGGAGGTTTCATCAAGTTCTAACCTTGAGTTGTGTATATGGATACTATCTTAGATTATTTTGGCTTATAGCCAACAACAGAGTCAGGGCCCATCAACGCTTCCTTGTGTATTATAGGTTCACTGTTTGTTCAACAATATCTAGTCAGCACACCATCAAGGTTTGCATGAATTTTCCCAACCTATATAGTTCAGCTGCAAATTTCACCGAAGTCTCTATATCTCATGTTGAGGCTTCTGTATCAGTTGTAGTAGGGAGTACTAGCTAGAACCACTTCTAGCATTTCTTTTCTTTGACCTGATTACGAAGATTTTGTAATCTCGTCGAGTTGCACTGTTCTCCCACTCACTCTTTTTCAGAAAACACGTTCTTCGAAATTTACCGCACTCTATGGCAAAACACTTTGCATCGGCGTAGTGATAGAGGAATATCCAACTATTTGGGATAACCAACAAAGTAGCAATTATCTTACTTGGGACATAAACTTGTAAACATTTTTACTTATGTCTTATATTCTCAAATATTAATAAAAGACCAAATGGTTTGGCATACCATACCATATCTTATATGGTGTCACTTCAACAGATTTGATGGCGCTCTTTTCAGTGTAAAAGCCGCGTTCTCTAAAGTATCACATTAAAATTATATTGTCAAATTGATTTAATGTCATCTTTGATCTCACCATGTCATACATGGTTCGATTCCATCTATTTTGACACACAATCCGAGTGATGTTCCATGAGGTGCAAGTTAATGAACTCTTTTCACAACCCATCACATAATCGCTAAATTTGTGACTCAAATATTCCTTTCTGCAATCCAATTATAGAAAAATAATTTTCGAGTTACAATAATTTGTACTTCATTCTGATATATATTTTTGAAACATTTCAAAGAATTCGGATTTATGTCTCATGAAGTAAATATGAGTATCTACATGAGTCATCATTGAAGATAGATAAATCACTGCTTACAACAACACCTATTTGACTACACACATCAATATGCATGTTTCCAATTATTTTGTTGCGCGTTCTTTATGGTATGTGAACAGTATTTTAGTTTACTTCACTATTTGGACAAAAGTTGCAAGTGTCGGATGATTCATAATCAGATGACTTCAAAATCCTCCACTATGGAATTTCTCCATGCGGGTTTCTCCAATGTGACCAAATGAAGTGCCACACATATGTGGTATTCTCTTAGTCTTGCGACATTTAGCGTCAGTGTTATGGATGTTCAATTTTACAATCGATATTCATAACTTACATCCTATTCACAATAGGAGTATGGCTTTTTTTTCATTATATCAAACAACTATTTTTCTCTCATGAACAACCTCCTTGCAACTTCTATGCAATGAGCTAGAGTGTACAAAACTCTAAAATGAATTATCGCAATAAATACAGAGGTAATATGTTAATGAAAAAGTATCATAACTTTTACAAAGTTTCTATCAAATATTTTAACATCATTATTTGTTGGCTATTAGGACATAGTAATTCTTGCATCGATTCGCAACAACATGCAATCGATTCGATATCCTAGTGATCAACTTTTAACAATTTAATCACAATTCCCAAGAATTACATTTTACTTGACCAACTTTCTCTACATCTTATAACTTGTATGACATTCATACCTGAGCTGGACATTCCAGTCTTCTTTTCTTTCTGCCTTTATACTTTGTACAGTTTTACTTCCAATATTTCCCCTACTCACAGAAGAAGCATCCAACTTTAAGAGTGGCGTGAGCCCCAAACTTCCCTAGGCATGGAAGTATCGTCACATCCTTCGGATTTGTTCTTTCTCTTTAAATTCTCACCGTCAACTTTTGACTGATGTTCTTCCAAATCCTATGCATTTCAGTCTTTAAACATAGTTGAACGCTTCACAGGAACTTGCAAGCAAACACTTCTTTAGAATTCACATGTTTTTTAGCCTTTGTTTGTTTTTGAAAATAGTTTTGGTTCCAAGAATATCAAATGACTCTCCCAAACACTTTGAAGTTCGGCTTTCTTGGAAGCAAGTAGACCGTAATAGGATTCTAGTCTGTTGGATCGAAGGACGTGAGTCTCATCATCCACGGCTTCTGTGGAAGAGTATTGAAAACATGCAATAGGACAAAATCCTTCTTGGAACTTTAGAGGACAATTCTCTCATTATGTTTACCAATCGTAAAGATTCAACCAAATAATGAAAATAGCTAATCAATTTCAACTGAAAAAGGTGGAACCGAGAGCCATTATTCTGCAACTATAATGCAAACTACACATAGATATTGTTCATAATTAATTGCACTAGTGATTAAACTTAATTAATTCATAATTGTACTCCCACTCAAATCAATATCTCTTATAGTTGATGTTGAGTGATTCAAGATCCTAGTCTTATTCACAACCATTGAAGGTAGCATCACTGATGACATGAACTTCAACCGGTAGACAAACTTGTCGATCATATCACCATATGACTCATATTCATCTTTCGACGCTTTGTGCTCCGAGCTCAGAATGTTTCTGTCAGAACTTCAAGATAATTGAATGTTTCTGCTGTGAGTTCTTACCTTCACCCGCCTTACACTTCACCCTTCATGTGTACTCATGGTAGCATGATGCACTCCGAAAAGCTACGTGTTGTAGACGGTTGCTACACAAGGAAGAGCACTAACTACTTGATCACCCTAATAGTTGACTAGTGCACAATCAAAGGATACAAACAACAAAGAGATAAACATCTCAGGAAATTCATAATAGTGTGATATTATATTGTCCTGGGTGCGAGGAACGTCTCCATGAACCTCCGAGGTCTTCATGAAAATTGTCCAAAAATGTTGTCGTGGCAATAATTTTGGAAACTGCTACCATGGCAATACTTTTGTTCTCCTGCGCCTTGATACGTCTCCAACGTATCTATAATTTTTGCTTGTTGCATGTTGTTATATTATCATTCTTGGATGTTTTACAACCATTGTATAGCAACTTTATATCATTTTTTAGGACTAACCTATTGACATAATACCCAGTGCCAGTTGCTATTTTTTGCTTGTTTTTTACTTCATAGAAAATCAATACCAAACGAATTCCAAACGCAGCGAAACTTTTTGGATAAATTTACTGGTCCAGAAGACACCTGTTGAGCCAAATAAGTATCAGAGGGCGGCTCCGAGGGAAGCACAACCCACCTGGGCGCGCGTGGGGGCCCAGGCGTGCCCTGGTGGGTTGTGCTCAGCTCGGCCGCCTCCCGCATCGCCTCTTTGCTCTATAAATACCCCAATATTCTAGAAACCCTAGGGGAGTCGACAAAAATCAATTCCAGCCACTGCAAGTTCCAGAACCACCAGATCCAATCTAGACACCATCACGGAGGGGTTCATCATCCTCATTGGTGTCTCTCCGATGATGCGTGAGTAGTTCATTGTAGACCTACGTGTCCGTAGTTAGTAGCTAGATGGCTTTCTCTCTCTCTTTTGATTCTCAATACAATGGTCTCTTGGAGATCTATTTGATGTAACTCTTTTTGCGGTGTGTTTGTTGGGATCTGATGAACTTTGAGTTTATGATCAGATCTATGTTTTTATCCATGAAAGTTATTTGAGTTTTGATCTCTTATATACATGATTACTCATAGCCTCGTATTTATTCTTCGAATCTTTGGTTTAGTTAGGCCAACTAGATCATTTTTTCTTGCCATGGGAAGAGGTGCTTTCTGATGGGTTCGGTCGTGCGGTGTTCTTTCCCAGTGACAGAAGGGGCAGCAAGACACGTATTGATTGTTGCCATTAAGGATAACAAGATGGGGTTTATTCCTACATGAATAGATCTTTTCTACATCATGTCATCGTTCTTATTGCATTACTCCGTTTTTCCATGAACTTAATATACTAGATGCGTGCTGGATAGCGGTCGATAGTAGTAGATGCAGGCAGGAGTTGGTCTACTAATCTTGGACGTGATGCCTTGCAGCAATCCGACCTCAAACGGTCAAATCTTTGTGCATAAGTGTCATCCCTGTAATGCTGACACACACAGTACTTGAAGGATTTATAACAGAGTAGCAATCACACACTTATTACATTGAATGTCTCCAAAGAGAACTTATTACAATAAGTATGGCTTAAGGCCATCTAAGTAAGATAACAGTGAAAGGCTTGGAAGATAAAGTGAGTCCATCAACTCCAACGGCATAGCTAAGTGCACGACAAACAACGTAGCGCACCTTACTCTTTGTCAGAGAAGTCTGCAATATGATATGTTGTAGCCCGAAACGGGCCAACACATGGAATCTGCTGGCAAGACAACACAGTAGAGCAATGAACAAGTAAATGCTATCACTACATGCATATATGGCTGGTGGAGGCTCTATGGTTATAATGTTTTTGCGAAAAGTCAATTTTTTCCTACAACAAAGGAATATATTTTATTTAACTATCATGGTAGTTGAAAAACATTAAGAATGGTAAAACCCCATCTCAATCCCAATTAAAAGTAATTAACATCCCAACAAATTAATTTAGAGTGATGAGATCCACATGATAATTCAAGAACTAGATACTCAAGATGTCCATAACCGGGGACACGGCTAATCATGATTAGTTTGTACACTTTGTAGAGGTTTGCACACTTTTTCCCACAAGACTCGATCTCCTCCACTGTATTTCTCGCACTGCATGGTATTTGAGAAACGGATGACCGAGACACAGTCTTTCCGAAAAGGTCCCATTAACCGATAGATAGGTCGGTGGCCGGTACACCTACAATCCCCTACATCTGCTAGCCTATCATGGAAAGGTTTCCCATAACTTACTCAACTATACCACAGCCCATGTGAAGCCCCCGATTCAATCGTACACTAATCATACACTCAAACATGTACGATCAAGATCAGGAACTCAAGGAAAGATATCACAACACAACTCTACAAATAAAATAAGTCATACAAGCATCATATTACAAGCCAGGGGCCTCGAGGGCTCGAATACAAGAGCTTGATCATAGACGAGTTAGCGGAAGCAACAATATCTAAGTACAGACATAAATTAAACAAGTTCGCCTTAAGAAGGCTAGCACAAACTGGGATACAGATCGAAAGAGGCGCATGCCTCCTGCCTGGGATCCTCCTAAACTACTCCTGGTCGTCGTCAACGGGCTGCACGTAGTAGTAGGCACCCCCCGAGTAGTAGTAGTCGTCATCGACGGTGGCGTCTAGCTCCTGGTCTCCAACGTCTGGTCGCAGCAGTCGAGTATAGAAAGGGGGAAAAGAGGGAGCAAAGCAACCGTGAGTACTCATCCAAAGTACTCGCAAGCAAGGAGCTACACTACATATGTATGTATTGATATCAAATGGAATATGGGTATCATATGTGGGCTGAACTGCAGAATGCCGGAATAAGAGGGGGATAGCTAGTCCTGTCGAAGACTACGCTTCTGGCCACATCCATCTTGCAGCATGTAGAAGAGAGTAAATGGTAAGTTCACCAAGTAGCATCGTGTAGCATAATCCTAACCGATGATCCTCCCTTCGTCGCCCTGTGAGAGAGCGATCACCGGTTGTATCTGGCATTTGGAAAGGTGTGTTTTATTAAGTATCCGGTTCTAGTTGTCATAAGGTCAAGGTACAACTCCAAGTCGTCATGTTACCGAAGATCACGGCTATTCGAATAGATTAACTTCCCTGCAGGGGTGCACCATATTTCCCAACACGCTCGATCCCACTTGGCCGGACACACTTTCCTGGGTCATGCCCGGCCTCGGAAGATCAACACGTCGCAGCCCTACCTAGGCACAACAGATAGGTCAGCACGCCGGTCTAAATCCTATGGCGCAGGGGTCTGGGCCCATCTCCCATTGCACAACTGCACATTGCGTGGGCGGCCGGAGAGCAGACCTAGCAACCTCCATTATAAAGGAAGTTGCGTTACGCGGTTCAACCCAGCGGGCGCCGCTCAGTCGCTGACGTCACGAAGGCTTCAGCTGATACCACGACGTCGAGTGCCCATAATTGTCCCCGCGTAGATGGTTAGTGTGTATAGGCCAGTGGCCAGACTCAGATCAAATACCAAGATCTCGTTAAACGTGTTATCTTGAAATAACCGCGAACGCTGACCAGGGCCAGGCCCAGCTCTCTCCTACGTGGTCTCAACCTGCCATGTCGCTTCGCCACAAAGATCCACACAGAGGGCCGTTGGGACAAAGGTCCTTTCAGCCCCCAATCCGTGAATCATTCGCGGGTGCTCCACGAGCCGACCCGACTTTAGTCACCACATGTATCATGTATAAAGTATATAGTATATACCCGTGATCACCTCCCGAGTGATCACGGCCCGATAGTATAGCATGGCAGACGGACAAGTAGGTAGGGCCACTGATGATAAACTAGCATCCTATACTAAGCATTAGGATTGTAGGTAAAGGTAACAACAGTAGTAGCAAGGACAGGCTATGCATCAGGATAGGATTAACGAAAAGCAGTAACATGCTACACTACTCTAATGCAAGCAGTAGAGAGAAGAATAGGCAATATCGGGTTGATCAAAGGAGGGGGCTTGCCTGGTTGCTCTGCAGACAGAAATGGGCCCTTGAAGGTGAAGTAGTCGATCACTCGTTCAACCGCGGTCTCGGGGTTTACCGGAAAAAGGTAACGGAGGGGGAACATAATAATTAACAGAGCAATCAAAGCATCACAAAGCATAACATGGCAATACGCGGTGCTAGGGGTGAGCTAATGCAGTACTAGGTGATACCGGAAAAGGGGAGAACACCAGGAAAGGTGTTTCGCGTTTTCGGATAGTCGGACCGGAGGAGGAAAGTTGCGTGTTTGCTACGCTAGGGATGTGTGGCGGACGAACGGGCTGTATATTCGGATTCATCTCATTGTTCTGAGCAACTTTCATGCATAAAACTTTTTCATCTGACTTGTGAATTATTTAATATGATTTTTCAAAGTTTATTGTATTTTCTATAATTTTTGAAATATTTTTATTTAATCTAATTCGAATTTGACCAAGTCAAACTGACTAGTCAAAAGAGAGGATGTGGCCCACATGTCACTGTTTTGTTAATTTCCAAAAAATTTATCTAATCTAACTTGGTGGACCCATATGTCATAGACTATTTACCTAAACAAATAAATAAACCTAACTTATTTAAAGAGGCTTACATGTCATCTACTACTAGACTAATTTAATACTAATTAATACTAACTACACCTAGTAAAACTAATCTAAGCAAGGGCCGGCTACACACTCACGCACACACACATCACACACACCTACAGAATACACACGCAGAGAACGTAGCTAGGAGTTACTTCTATTCCCTTTTAACAAAACAAAGCATTTTGCGATTTTGATAGGATTTAATCTAGGTATCGAAAGGATTTGGTCCAGTGGGATAAAATGGAGTTTGTCATGTATACTTTCTATTCATATTAATTTTGCCCAAGTTAGTAGTTGGTTAGCCACCATTTAGGGACTGTCTAGAGTGTTAGTCATTGTAAAACTAGAAAAGCTAGCTAGTAACTACAAAGTACAGTAAGCAGCGGCAGTAGTAGGATGCAGCAGCAGCGCTAGTAGCAAGGAGCAGCAGCTTAGTAGTGGCGGCAGGACGAGTAGCGGCGGCAAGCAAGCAGTAGCAGCAGTATGCGGGAGCAGCAAGCCGGCACCGCCGGGAAGCAAGCCGCACGCAACAGCAGTAGTCAGGGAGCGCGGGGCACGCGGGAGCAGTGGGCAGCGGTGACGTGGGCTGCAACGGCGAGCCAAGCGTGGCGTGGCGCGCGGCACGCGCACGGAGCCTGGCCAGAGGGCGGCGAAGGCGTGGGCTGGACGCGACGAACACGGGATTCGGGGCGGCCACTACGAGCTTTGGTCACGGCGGAACAACGACGGAACGGAGGGGATTCGAGGGGGAAGAAGGGGAATCAGCAGAGGAGCTCACTGTGCGCCTGCAGAGGTGCGTAGCGGGCTCGGGGAGGGCTCGGTGGCGACGAATCGAACGACAACGTCCGGCGGGGCAGAGGATGAAGGCGAGCTCGATCCGTTCGGTGTAGGGGTGATGAGCCTGATCTGGCGCTTGCAGTCGACGTGGACGAGGCCGGGGAGCTCCTGGACGCCTTCTCCGGCGACAGCGACGACGACGGCCGCGGCAACGACGACGAGGCAGTGGTCACCGTGGACCTCTCGAGCTCCAAATCGAGCTGGGCGAAGGGGGTCGAGGGGAACTGGACGAGAGGGGTCTAGGGTTTGATCGAGGAGGGAACTGGGTGCTCTTATTCATCCTAGAGACCCGTGGGATGGCCGACACGGCGGCATCGGCGACCACGTCGGCTTCGATGTGCGCCACGCACAGGTCCTCTGCCTCCTGTAGGTGTGGTTGAAGGATACAAGAGGTGGGCTGGGCTGCTACTGTTTCTAATGGGCTAAAGTGCATACAGACCTCTCCCATTTTCCTTTTCTTAAATAATAAGTAGCCACTGTTCTCTAAATAGCTTATTGATCAAATGAAGTTTGTTAACTATGAAACTTTGTACAAAGAAAATGCTATGCAATATTCTAGGACTGAACAAAAGTTTAAGGGCATTTGCAATTGGTTAAATTTATATTTGGATTTAAATGGACGACTTAATTGTTATTGATCCACTTTAAATATTGCTAGTCAATTTCGTAATCCAAATGGGTTTGTTTTCTATATGGAAAATACTTTGGGATTTTATGAAATAATGTAAACAATTTTGTTTCGTTGTTTAAAGAAATATTATTTTGATTTTAATTTAAATTTGGATTATAAGTGGGTTTGGATCAAAGTGAAGTTTAGCAAAAATAATTATGATGACGTGGCACCAGTAACAGGAGTTTACTGTAGCGTGACACCCGGCGTGTTATAGCCCATAATGGCATGTGGCTGCACACAGAAGTTTCCAGCATGAATAATCTTATGATCCCTTTAAGCCTGGGTAGCGAACCAAAAAGGACATCATTGGTATATCCCAGGTGCCCGCAACCAATCCACCCAGATATGTGTTTAAGTAGCCACCTTAAGTAAACCATTAATTAATAATCTCACATCTATCATGGATACACTCAACCCCAATCCACGTCTACGAGCATAGCATGGCAATAAGTAGCATAACATAGAAGTAACTCCCGGGGTTTGATAATAAAAAGGGTAATAGGTTCTACCTCATCATCTACTTCCCAAACCCACAAGTTAAGAGATCCTACTCATGCAATGTTTGAGGGTTGTAACTAATGCATAAAACTGGGTAAAAGGGATATGACCAAAGTGTTACTTGCCTTGCTGATGATCCGCAAAATCTAGTGACTCGTAGTAGCACGCTGCGCACTCCGGGAATTCTAGCGCAAATAAACAATAGCATACATAAGCACTCAATCAAAGATGCAAGGGAAGAACTTCAAATAAGAGGATCCAAATGGAAAGTTCAACGGAAGAGGTTCGATTTGCAAAAAGAATCAATCGAATCAAAGATACGGAACTGAAACTATGGCCAAAAAAACTTCGAAAACAAATCTGCTTGCAACCAAATTTTAATTTGTCAAAACCTTGTTCAAGTTGATTAAACAGAAGGAGGATTTCAAGACGAAGATTTTGGCGTTGGTTTCACTAGATTTGGACAAACGGTTAAGAAACGGCGAGCGTTTGAAGATCAGGGGCTAATCTGCGATAAAAATAATCGCTGATAGGTCCCTAACAGAAAATAAAATAAAAATAAAAGACTAAGGAACAAAGGTTCACTGTCTGAACCTGACCGGCAAATAGCGTTCGTTAGAATGAACGAACGGACGAATGTTCGCTAAATAAATAAACCATCGAAAACCGAACCGATAAAAATAAAAAAAGCATCTAGGGTTTAAAACAAACAAACGGTTTTTACCTAAACCGGAAAAAAAACGATGACGGGTCCGGCGAACGGCGGTGGCGGCTCCGGCGGCAACGGTGGCGCGCTAGGGTTAGGGTTTCGGGGCGGGGCGGCTTGGTGGGCTGGGGGGCCTCGGGTGGCAGCTTATAAAGCCACGCCCGGCAGGAGTCCGGGTTAGTCACGGCTCGTTTAGATCGGTTGACTTTTTAAAAAAAAATTCCGCCGGAAAAATCCTAAAAAATAAAATAAAAATCTAAAAATGCCAAAACAAATTTTCCCCATCTAAATAGAATATTTAGAACAAAGTGAATATTTTCTTGGCCTAAAAATGCAATTTTTAAAAATGCATATTTTTCTAATTCGAATAAAATAGCAATAAAATCCAAAAAAATTATTTATTTTATTTTAAAAATTTTCCTCCAATATCTCATTTATTTTGGAGAAGCCATATTATCTCCTCTCATATATTTTAATTTGAAATATTTTTGGAGAGAAAAATAATAAAATTAAAATGATCCTTGTTTTCGATATTTGAGAATATTCAAATATGAAAACAGTGAAATCCCCAACTCTCTCCGTGGGTCCTTGAGTTGCTTAGAATTTCAAGGATCGCAAAATGAAATGTGATAAAATATGATATGCAATATGATGTCCTATGTATAACATTCCAAATTGAAAATTTGGGATGTTACATGCCTATATAATGATCATTGCCTAGATATCGTTATAATTATTTGAAGTTCTATCAATTTCCCAACAACATTTTGTTTACCCGTCGTATGCTATTTTTCTCGAGAGAAGCCACTAGTGAAATTTACGGCCCTGGGGTCTATTATTTATCATATTTGCTTTCCAATCTATTATTTGCCACTTCTATTTTCAGATCTATTATTCCAAAAACCCAAAAGTACCTTGCTGCAATTTTTTGTTATTTATTTTATTTCGCATTTGCGCGAGATCTATTTATCCAATCTACTACAAACCAATCTATCTTTTACCCGTGAGGGATTAACAACCCCTCTTACGCGCCGGGTTGCAAGTATTTGTTCTTTGTGTGCAGGTACCGTTTACATAGTGTTGCTTGGTTCCCCTACTGGTTCGATAACCTTGGTCTCATCACTAAGGGAAATACCTACCGTAGCTGTGCTGCATCATCCCTTCCTCTTCTGGGAAAATACTGACGCGGGCACGAGCCATCACGCCTAGTGATGCTCTGTGGTCCTCTATGTTACTTCTGCTGAACAAATAACAAGGTTGACACGCAGGTCATTAAAAAGGGTAATCCCTTGGCTCCAGCCATCATGGTGTACTGTGACACGCAGGCCACTTAACATTACAACATATAACCATCTCATACATAAACTCATTATCATGATGAAGGCTATAGTACATCACATGCATCCTGCAAAACCAAGTTAGACATCCTCTAATCTGTTTGGAAAATTTTAATTACGTGGTTTCTAGGATTTTTGGGTAACTCTAGCTACCTACGTCCACCATCAAGGAAATAATTCTTGTTGCTAGATTAAATTTTGGGGTGAGTAAGGGAAGAGACTTAATTAAAAATCTCTATCCCCACACTAAACTTCATCAATATGCGTGACTCTCTAGAAGATCGGACATCTTCATTGCCCACTCGTGTTTGCGACAGTTCACTATTCTTGACTATGATGAAGCCCAAAGTACTGTTAGCAGATCGCTAACAACTAGAGCCGATCGATTGCTAGAACTCTGGCTACACCATGTCATCAATGAACTGAGCCGAAGCACCACTTGAGGAAATAATCGCAAGAACGCAAACCCTCACACCCACATGTGATCTAGATCAAAATCTGCATCTACTCATAGAACCACTCAAGATGCCACTATTGGGAAACACTGTAGAGAACAAAAAAAGTTGCCCTACGATCAACCAGGAACACTATGAAGATGCAATAATAGCTTGGATCGGATCGTTGCCAACTCTGAGCTATAGCGGAAAAAGTGAGTCAGTGTAGATCGTACTTGATTCCCTCGAACCGTCGATGAACGATCCCTGGAACAAAAGACTAAAAGCACGGTACCTCTACATATTGCAAGCATACGGTCTTCGTGATCCAATAGCGCTTCGCCATCCAAAGCTAATAGTTGCCGGAGAATTAGAGGGAGGGGATTAGAATCACACTGGGATTCTAATTATGAGGATTAGAGGGTCTAGGTTTAGCTCTAACTGGATCAATTATAACTATAACTAGAGAACTAGAGGAGGCTCCAAAACTTGTGTATTACAAAGTGCCAAAACCTCTAGAGTAAATAGGTTGGAGGAGGGGAGGGGGCGCCACACATGGGAGGAGGTTTCCCCCCTTTGCTCATCTAAGAGGAGGGGGGTTCCCCCTCCAATTCGGCCTCCCCCTTCCTTCCCCAAGTGGGAAGGGGGCACCACCTCCTATTGGGCCCATGTGGCCCAAGTAAATTTCCACCACTTGGCCTCTTTAGGCCCGTTAATATTTAAATAAATATAATAGCCTCATAATCATATTTAGAACCTTTTAATATTAACATCACTGGAAACTATTTCCACCTATATATAGTTTATAAGTATTACCCGATAAACTCTGAAACCCTTCCGGTGACCCCAAACGATTTCGATTCCTCTCGAAAATATTTTGAATATTAATGAAACTATTTCATAAATATTTTTTCTCATTACTCCTGTCCTACTAACACTTAGTAGATTGTGATTACCTTGAGTTTGTGAACCTGTAGGTTTGGTAAAACATAGACATGAACAAAACCCGTTTTGTTGAATGATCGATAGGGGAACCGTGAACGTCCATATCGATCCCTATGAGTACACGAATGACATTCGAGTGAACCTTTGGTTACCATGTAGTATTCCCTTTGTTTACCAATACTTTACAAAACCTGAGGTGAGATATATTGGTATCCTCTTGAGTCATACACATGCTCACTATACCGGTCTCCTCGTTATCGGTTTTGTTCTTCTTTCTCGTTGACATGTTCCGTCATCCTTGTGACATTGTCACCTATGTATGGCCAGACGATGGTAGATGCCTTCACACCAAAAGGGACCTAAAATATCTCTCCATCATCGGAGGAGCAAATCCCACTCTTGAGCTATCTAGTCCTTGTCAAACTTTCCAATGAACCTGTAAGTTGTCGTTATGATCACCGTGATATAGGTGACGTTTGAGCAAACCCAAAGTTCATCGCACAGTAAGAAGTGACTACGATACTCACATGGTCTAAGGAATTAAATTACATGTTAACACTCTATGTTATAACAATTGACTTCTGAAGATATTATCTCAAAGTATAACAAACAAATTTGGGTCGATTCAATACGATATTCGCAAAGTTGTTTTAGGACTATTGTTACACTTAGCGGTATCCTAAGATCCGGAAAACATGATCACCAACAACATTTGCGCTAGTCTTAGAGGCGAGACTGGGAATCATATTTTACCGGTTATCATTCCATGCATGCATATGAGTTCTCCACTAAATCACATATTCCAGCATCATGGCACTTATAGCATGGAATATAAACTCTTAATTATAAATATGGAAATATAATAATACAATATTATTGCCTCAAGGGAATATATCTAACATAGCACCCCCTAATTCAAGACACCATCACGAAGTTGGATTAGTTTGCCAAATGTAAATTGGTAATGTTTACTTCATAAAAACTACCACTCATAAACAATTTGGCATGGTTGGGTTCATATGCCAATTGTAAATTGGTAACGTTACTCCATAAAAACTGCTAAAAACTTTGACATGGTTGGCTTAACTGTATTTTTCCATAAAGTAGATTGCAATGCAGTTGCTCTAGCTGTATTTTTTCAGGCAGTTAACGATGTTGTAGGTGGTTTAGTTCCATTTTCAGTTGTGTCGCATGTTTTAGTTGCATTTCACATGTTGAAACTGCATTAGCATGTTTAACTAAACTCTTTAGTTGTGTCGTGTATTTCAATTGTAATTTATTAATTGTATTATGGGTTTCAACTACATTATTCTCGATGTAATTTCCCAACTACACTTTTTAAATGTATATTTCATGTTTCAACATTTTCTAAACTATAAGTTTTCAACTGCACTTAGGGCCTATTTGGTAGCCTGCACCATTTTTTTGCCTCCTTGCATATGTGGCTCACATTGGACAGGCTGAGCAAATGCAAGCTAAAAACCATGGTGTGCACATGGTTTAGTAGCCTGCATAAGGCCTACCTGCACGATTGCACCAATCCCTCCTCCCCTACCCCCTGCATTAGGTTCCTGCTTATGATTGTACTGATGCAGTGCATGTTATTTGGTTGCATACATTAGGTGGGATCTACTTACCTTGTATCATGTGTGGTGAGCTTACCATGTACCACCCTAACAAGTGCTCATTGCACCTTACATACAATCACACCAAGAAAACAACACTACAATCATGACGAACTAGACAACGATGATGAAGATTTTCATCCCACACAACCTAAACTGTCCTGGAGCCTTGCCTACTTCAACATTGCTCTTTTGGTTGAGAAAAAACTTGGAGAAGCATCCTCTGCTTCTTGCCTCGTCTTAAACCCTTCGAAGCAGCTATTCGTGTAACGTGTCACTTGTTCATGGCATGTATGCCACGAATTGCAAACTCCGAGAACCCTCCCTATGTACACTACATACCACTTCATCGAGCATGATAGAAGAGCAACAATTCAAGAAGCATGCAAAGGGACACAACATATGGAATAGATCAACGTAGGCTTGCATGATCTTGTGCCCAAAAGGCAGAACTAGTTCATCCTAACTACTATGGTGTCGTTGTCCAAAAGAGGGTGTAATCCTGCCACCGCAAGTTCACCATCAGCATGAGGGTTTAGTTTATACCACCTCATCAAAATATACAGGCCAACAAAAATTCTCAGGCCCTAGCTACCACAAAATGTGCATCATCGATCATCATGCACACGTTGTCACCACCACCAGAAACAACAGTAGTAGTACTGCTTGCCCAACCAGGTCCTAAGCCAGAGCACCCTATGGGGGTCCCCCATCCAACAAACCCAAGACCATGTGCCCTATTGTCCAGCATGTTGCTAAGAGCCACCATCAGAGCCTCTGGACTGAAGCCACCTTGTTTCATGATGGTGTTGTATAGGGAAGGGTAGACATCGACTGGCTTGCTCTCCCTAATGGTGGTTGCCACCTCCTTGATGTTGTTAGTCATGCTGCTAAAGACGCTTAGCTCCACGTCCGCCAAGCCGCCCCTCTTCCTCTTCATATCAAGCACATGAACATGATTAGCATCCTTCTCGGGATTATCAGGGACAATGGTCTCTGACTCCTGGGTGTTTGGATGCTCAGGAATAGGTAAACCAAGACACTCTAGCTCATGCCATGCTTGCCAGTATCTAGCTCATATGAGAAGATTTTTTGCATCTACGAGTAGTTCTGTATGGAAATGTTGAGGCACATGCGTCCTTGGGTTGTCCTAAGAAATGGACATAGCATGGTTAGTTGTGATTGGCATGTTAGACAAGCTTAAACAAGTGGTATGTGAGCTAACCGCAGTGTGGACTCGGCAGTGCTCTAACTCTAACAGGATTGTGTAGGTGTCCTAATCCTATTGTGCATCACTAAGGTCTCTAAACTTGGTCACTTGGATCCATTTGGCTCTCCACTTCCTAAGGTCGTTGTAGACTAGGGTCGAGGTGACCTCTTGGACGTATAACTCAAACAACCTCTTGGCACCAGAGTTCCAGTGCACCTCCTTGAAGCCCATGTCTGTCGTCACCCCACTTGGTATGAGCTGACACATCTTGTAGGGTGGACAGGAATGGTTGCCATTTCACTGGGTTCCCCCTCCTAATCATCTTTGCCTTTTCGACCTTGATGGTTGCCTTATGTGTAGCACTAGAAATAGTATTAGGCACCACCAGCACAGATGGAGGATGCCTAGCAGGTATTGGCTCAAGGACATGTGAATCCAGACGCATGTACTCGTCCATCGGAGGCTGGAGTCCTCAACATAGGACGATAGGAGTTAGCTCTCAAACAACACAATGGCCTGACAAAATTATTGCATGCTCATGTCCAACAATGGTTAGTACTACTTGTGAGCTGCGTTGGGATTTCCCCCGAAGAGGAAGGGTGAAGTCGTACAGTAGAGATAAGTATTTCCCTCGGATTTAGGGCTCCGCAGACCCAAGAAAGATTCGAACTCTGGGGTGCGTGCGAAGAACACAATCTCCCTAGCCTACCAACTCGACGCTCTCACATCCTAGCTCGATGAACGGGAGAGGAAAGAGACACAGCGGTTTACCCAGGTTCGGGCCACCTTGCGGTGTAAGACCCTACTCCTGCTTTGTGGTGGATTGGCCTCTCGGTAGGCTGAGGATGAACTAGTACAGAGGAAGAACCACCTCCGGAGGTCCGTTCTTGTGTTGGTGTGAGCCAGTGGGGGTTCGGATTGTGTTTGATCCCCCTTCTATGGTGGTGGATAACCTATATTTATAGTGGCCTTGGTCCTCTTCCCCCAAAATGAAGGCGGGAAGGGATCCCACAACAGCCAAGTTTGAAAGGAGACAAATAGTACATCTTATCCTGACGAAAGGTGGTCTTCGCCTGCAAAGCTTCTGGTCGTCATGTTATGGTGGGCTCGGCGGTGACCTCCATCCTGTCGTCCTGGCGGTCTTGGTCTTGTAGCATGAAAATGGAAACCTTTGGCTGATTCCTCGGGACTCCGCGCCTGCGCTTGCCTCCTTAGCACCAAAAAGGAAACCTGTTGTACTGCGCCCGCTCGCGCCCGCCTGGCCTTGGTCGCCATTGTAACATCCCAAATTTTCAATTTGGAATGTTATACATTAGAGCATCATGCATATCATATTTTATTTTGCATTTTGGTTGATCCTAGAAATGCTACGCAACTCAATGACCCACGGAGAGAGTTGGGGATTTCGTTATTTTTATTTTTGAGTTCTCTCAAATTTTGAGAATAGGATCATTTGATTTTATTTATTTTATCATCAATTATTTCTATTACAAAAATATGAGAGAGGGAATAAAATGACTTTCCCAAAATAAAGAAATATTGAGGATTTAATAAAAAATCAAATAAGATTTTATTTCGGAGTTATTTCGGTGTTTTTTTTTTGAATTTAGGAAAAATGTGTGTTTTTCAAAATTGCATTTAGGTCCCAAATAAATGTTCACCTTGTGCGGCTTGATTTTAGAAGCCCGTGAAAATTTATGTCAGAATTTTTGGAGTCCGTTTAGTATTTCTTTTTATTTTTCTTCCGAGCGGAATAATTAAAAAAACGAACCGACTTCGGGCCGTACCCGAGCGGGACACCACCCGGGGGCAGCCTTTAAATAGCGTTGCCCCGAGCCGCCCCGCCTCGATCCGCGCGCGCCGCCGGAGCCGCCGCCGCCGCCGCCGACGATCCCGCCGCCCGAGGTTCGTCGCGCCTCGTTTTCCATGCCGAAAAAAAGAGAAAAAAATCGGCGTTTGTCGTTTTTCTTTTTCTCGGACTAAATCCGTGATTTTTCTGATCGCGATTCCTGATTCGATTTTCATTTTAGTTTAACTTTTCGCTCGTTTATCGGAATCAGGCGATTCAAGCGCCTAGAGTTTCGTCTCGAAACCCTCTATCCGTTTAACCAACTTAAACAAGGTTTTGCTACTGTAAAATTTGCCCTAGATCCAGATTACTAGAACGAAGTTGTTTTCTTTCGCCGTTTGTCTTTCGTTGCTTCGTTCGATTTGATTCTTTTTGCCAACCGGAGTTCTTAAGTTGAACCTTCTGGTTAGATCTCTTATTTGAGTTTTTACCTGTGCATTAAATGAGTACTTATTGCATGCTTGTTTGTTTGTCTGCGATAGAATACCCGGAGTGCGCCGCCTGTTACTTCGAATCGTTAGGTTTCGCGGATCATCAGCAAGGCAAGTAACACTTTGATCATACCTTTTCTACTATCCAGTTTTATTGCATTAGATCAATCCTAACACATTGCATGATTAGGATCTAATTAAATTGTGGGATGGGAAGTAGATGAGGTAGTACCTATTACCTGTTATTATCAAACCTTTGGGAGTTACTTCTATGTTTGCTTATTATGCCATGCTATGCTAGTAGACGTGGATTGGGTGAGTGAAATCCATGACAGATGTGAGATTGTTAATTAATGGTTTATCTAAGGTGGCAACTTAAACACACATCTGGGTGGATTGAGGCACCTGGGTATTCCAGGACTTGCCTGTTTTATTTTGGACCGCCACCCAGGCTCAAAGGGATCATGAGACTATTCATACTAGAAACTTCCGTGTGCAGCCACAAGCTATTATGGGCTCTAGCATAGTTGACTAAGTCGTGCGAACTCTTACAGTGGTAGACTAGCAGATGTAGGGGATGTAGGTGGTACGGTCTACCCGATCGTAAGGTGCTAGCGCTTCTGAAAGACTATGTCTCGGTCATCCGTCTTCTCAAACACCATGTAGTGCGAGAAACCAAACGGAGGCGATCGAGTCCTGTGGGGAAAAGTGCGCAAACCTCTGCAGAGTGTAATAAACTAATCATGGTTAGCCGTGTCCCCGGTTATGGACATCTTGAGTATCTAGTACTTGGATTTTCATGTGAATCTCAACATGTTACTCTAAATTAATTTTTTTGGGTTATGTTTAATGATGATGCTTAATTGGGATTGAGAATGCTGTCAACCATTCTCAATGTTTAACAACCACCATGATAGTAATTAAATTTTATTCCTTGAAGTAGGGAAAAATTGGCTTTATGCAAAACTGTAACCATAGAGCTTTCCACCAGCCAAATATGCATATAGTATAGCTGTTTCCTTCCATTACTCTCTATGTGTTACCTTGCCAGCATATTCCATGTGCTGACCCGTTT
The DNA here is from genome assembly GCF_003073215.2 of Triticum urartu. Lineage (NCBI taxonomy): Eukaryota > Viridiplantae > Streptophyta > Magnoliopsida > Poales > Poaceae > Triticum > Triticum urartu. The sequence continues at coordinate 347,844,095 of NC_053027.1, read as the reverse complement.
TCGGGCTGCAACGTTAATGTTGCAGACTTTTCAGACGATGATTAAGGAGTTTTAGGTCGTGCTTCTATACTCAGTGATGCCGTTGGAGTTGATGGACTCACTTATCTTCCAAGCCTTCTGCTGTTATCGTTATTAGATGGCCTTAAGCCATATTATTTATAATAAGTTCTTTTATGAGACACTCAATGTAATAAGTGTGTGATTGCTACTCTGCTATAAATCCTCCGAGTACTGTGTGGTGTCAGCATTACTGATCCAGGGATGACACCGGAGCACAGAGATCAGACTGTTTGAGGTCTGGTCGCTACAGAGATGGTATCAGAGCACACGCTGACTGTAGGACACGACCACTAGGCTAGAGACCTAGATCACTATTCACTCTCTTCTCTTCTGACCTCTCATCTTTTCTACTCTTTAGGATGACGGATACAAGGAACAAGTTCACACAACCGGATGAAGATACACCCTTTGGACGACACTTGAAGGAAGTCACTAGATACCTGAACATAGGACTACCAAGCTTCACGGGAACCTACAACGCCACTTTACCTGAAGAAGAGCGCTGGATGATTCAAGTTCAAGTTCCAGGAAGGACGTTCATGCCAGTCACTGAGCCCATAGAGTTTTCTTTTGATGCACCAACTTGGAGTCTAGGAAAGAGCATGGCAGCTCACATCGCCATGGGACGCATTGGAGAAGTCTACCGCAAGGATCTCAAGGATACTATCTACCAGATTTGTGGGCGCCGAGATGAACACTGGGAGATGATCAGCACCAGGAAGGATAGGTCAATCGCAGCTTTTATCCAGGAGTTAAACCAGCACATTCGACGACAGGAGAACCAGATGTGTGCCGACATGATAGATCTGAAGAAGGCTAAGACTACAATCAAGGAACTGGAGGAAGAACTCAAGGCTACACGGGAAGATTATGAAGAAGAAATTGAAGTATCGGTGGAGAAGAATGACGACCTAATCAAGAAGATTGGAATATTTATGGGAGACCCTATGCCAGTAGATGAAGACGAAGAACCCAAGGAGATTAGCCCGAAAGACTACATCATCATCGACGGCACCGACTCGGAAGCAGATAGTAGCGATGATGACTATGTTGATGAAGCTGGAGCAGATATTATGGAGTCAACGACCGTAGAATATTTCTAGTAGACCACCTCGTCAGTAGTAGTAGTCCACCATGTAAATATAGTAGTCTGAGCACTTTTGCGATAGATAGATCGGTTGTATGCCTTTGTTTGATTGATTGAAGTGAATTGTTTGTTTTGCCTCATGTGCATATGGGTAGTGTTTTCTCTTTAGACCCCCTCTATTCTTATATCTCATCTTTTCTAAACCCTCAGATGCCTCCGAGACGTGACCCCGGATTTGCCTTTCCACCGGAGCTCACCTAGTTGATCCAGCAGTAGAACACATTGATGCAGTTGTTAGTCCAGAATCAGAATCAGGGGATTTGTGGATAAGTATAACCTACCAACCCAAGCCCTTAGGTCACCCATGTTAGTAACCTCGCCCGGAGCAGAGTATGTGGCTAGTCTATGGTGTGATCGGTTACCATTAAGGATTGGTAACTATGTTTTTCCCTCGGACCTAATAGTATTGGAATCTCAAGGATTGGATGTGATATTAGGCATGGATTGGTTATCAAAGTATGAAGGGAATATTGAGTGTGGTAGTAAGTCAATTTTGCTTACCACCCCAGAAGGGAGAAGGATCAAGTATGTATCCCGGCATGTGCCAAAGAGGACTCAAGTAAATTTCCTAACAGGAGTTGTGCAGGAGGAAGTACCAGTGGTAAGGGATTTCCCTGATGTATTTCCAGAGGAGTTGCCAGGCACGCCACCGGATAGAGATATTGAGTTTTTGATTGAGCTATTGCCAGGCACAGGTCCAATATCAAAGAGACCATATAGGATGCCAGCAAAGGATTTGGTGGAAATTAAGAAGCAGATTAAGGAGTTACTGGATAAAGGATATATTCGCCCAAGTTCTTCACCTTGGGGATCACCAGTACTTCTGGTGGAGAAGAAAGATGGATCGTTAAGGATGGTTGTTGATTATCGAGGATTGAATGAAGTAACGATCAAGAACAAGTACCCGCTACCAATGATCAACGAACTATTTGATCGATTGCAAGGAGCTAAGGTATTTTCCAAGATCGATCTGCGATCAGGATACCACCAGTTGAAGATTCGAGAACAGGATATTCTGAAGACAGCTTTTACCACCAGGTATGGGCTGTACGAGTATACCGTTATGTCATTTGGTCTGACTAACGCACCTGCCTATTTTATGAACATGATGAACAAAGTGTTTATGGAGTTTTTGGATAAGTTCGTCGTAGTGTTCATTGATGATATCCTGGTTTATTCGAAGAATGAAGAGGAACATAAGGAGCATTTGCGTTTGGTACTTGGAAAGCTCAGAGAACATCAATTATATGCCAAGTTCAGCAAATGTGAGTTTTGGTTGAAGGAAGTAGGATTCCTCGGACATCTTATATCTGGAGAAGGTATAGCAGTAGATCCCGCTAAAGTTGAAACTATGACCAAGTGGGAAGCCCCAACAACAGTTGGAGAGATCCGGAGTTTTCTTGGACTCGCAGGATACTATCGGAGATTTATTGAGAATTTCTCAAAGATTGCGAAGCCTATGACTGAGTTGTTGAAGAAAGATACCAAGTTCATATGGATGGAGGAATGTGAGGCTAGTTTCCAGGAGTTGAAGAAACGTTTGGTTACCTCACCAGTGTTGATTTTGCCAGACCAGACCAAGGATTATGAGGTGTATTGCAACGCTTCACGTCGAGGACTTGGAGCAGTGCTTATGCAGGAAGGGAGAGTTGTTTCATATGCCTCAAGACAACTGAAACCTCATGAGTTGAATTATGCCACGCATGATTTGGAGTTAGCAGCCGTAGTGCATGCATTGAAGACATGGAGACATTTTCTCATTGGAAATCATTGTGAGGTGTACACGGATCATAAGAGTTTGAAGTACATTTTCACACAGAAGGAGTTGAATATCAGACAAAGGAGATGGTTGGAGCTTATCAAGGATTATGATATGAAATTGCATTATCATCCTGGAAAGGCTAATGTAGTAGCTGACGCATTAAGCCGCAAGAGCCATGTCAATACATTAATGACGGGAGAAATACCCAAGGAGTTGGCAGAAAATCTTCGCGAACTATGTGTGGAAATAGTTCCGAGAGGCTATGTAGCAGCATTGGAGATTCAGTCAACTTTGATGGATAGAATCAGAGAAGCTCAGAAAGCTGACAAAGAGATTGCCACTATAAAGGAGAAACTGAGCAAAGGAAAAGCTAAAGGATTTCGTGAGGATGAGCACGACACCCTATGGTTTGAAGACCATGTTTGCGTGCCCAATGACCCGGAGATCAGGAAGTTGATTTTGCAAGAGGCACATGACTCACCGTATTCAATTCACCCAGGAAATACCAAGATGTATCTGGATTTGAAGGATATTTTCTGGTGGACCGGAATGAAGAAGGATATAGCGGAGTATGTAGCAGTTTGTGATGTATGTCAGAGAGTAAAGGCAGAGCATCAGAAGCCAGCAGGATTGTTACAACCATTGCCGATACCCGAATGGAAGTGGGATAAGCTAGGCATGGATTTTATCACGGGATTGCCCAGGACTCGTTCAGGCTATGACTCAATTTGGGTTGTAGTTGATCGATTGACGAAGGTAGCTCATTTCATCCCAGTAAAGACCACTTATACCAGTGCTAAGTTGGCAAAGATATACATGACCAGGATCGTATGTTTGCATGGAGTTCCAAGGAGTATCGTATCAGATAGAGGAACCTAGTTTACCTCAAAGTTCTGGAAGCAGTTGCACGAAACTTTGGGTACCAGGCTAGAATTTAGTACAGCTTTTCATCCACAGACAGATGGACAGACCGAGAGAGTCAATCAGATTTTGGAGGATATGCTGAGAGCTTGTGCACTAGATTACGAATCTAGTTGGGACGATAATTTGCCATATGCAGAGTTCTCTTACAACAACAGTTACCAAACTAGTTTAAAGATGGCCCCTTTCGAAGCTTTGTACGGAAGGAGGTGTAGGACACCGTTGTCATGGGAAGAAGTTGGAGACCGCCAGTTGTTTGGTCCTGACTTGATTAAAGAGTCTGAACAGAAGGTGAAGTTGATTCGCGATAGGCTCAAGGTAGCCCAGTCCAGACAGAAAAGTTATGCGGATTCTAAACGCAAGGAGACAGTTTACGAAGTCAGAGACAGAGCTTATCTTCGAGTATCTCCACTTCGGGGAACAAAGTGTTTTGGAGTTAAAGGGAAGTTAGCACCATGATTTGTAGGACCATATCGAGTTTTGGAGCGTATGGGAGAAGTGGCCTACAAGTTGGAATTGCCTGAAGGATTGTCAGGAGTACATGATGTGTTCCACGTTTCTCAATTAAAGAAATGTCACGCAGAGATGGCTGACATACCGTTGAGAGATACAGTGCCTTTGGAAACTATTCAGTTGGATAACGATTTGACCTACGAGGAGAAACCAATTAAGATCCTCGAGTTTGCCAGCCGAGTTACTCGCAGCAAAGTTATTAAGTTTTGCAAAGTTCAGTGGAGCCACCACACGGAGGATGAAGCCACCTGGGAGCGAGAGGAAGATTTGCTCAAAGACCACCCTCACCTATTTTCTAGCCAACCCAAATCTCGAGGGCGAGATTCATCTTAAGGGGGTAGGTTTGTAACATCCCAAATTTTCAATTTGGAATGTTATACATTAGAGCATCATGCATATCATATTTTATTTTGCATTTTGGTTGATCCTAGAAATTCTACGCAACTCAATGACTCACGGAGAGAGTTGGGGATTTCGTTATTTTCATTTTTGAGTTCTCTCAAATTTTGAGAATAGGATCATTTGATTTTATTTATTTATCATCAATTATTTCTATTACAAAAATATGAGAGAGGGAATAAAATGACTTTCCCAAAATAAAGAAATATTGAGGATTTAATAAAAAAATCAAATAAGATTTTATTTCGGAGTTTTTTCGGTGTTTTTTTTTGAATTTAGGAAAAATGTGCGTTTTTCAAAATTGCATTTAGGTCCCAAATAAATGTTCACCTTGTGCGTCTTGATTTTAGAAGCCCGTGAAAATTTATTTCGGAATTTTTGGAGTCCGTTTAGTATTTCTTTTTATTTTTCTTCTGAGCGGAATAATTAAAAAACGAACCGACTTCGGGCCGTACCCGAGCGGGACACCGCTTGGGGGCAGCCTTTAAATAGCGCCGCCCCGAGCCGCCCCAGCCCATCAGCCCCGCCTCGATCCACGCGCGCCGCCGGAGCCGCCGCCGCCGCCGACGATCCCGCCGCCCGAGGTTAGTCGCGCCTCGTTTTCCATGCCGAAAAAAAGAGAAAAAAAATAAAAATTTCGGCGTTCGTCGTTTTTCTTTTTCTCGGATTAATCCACGATTTTTCTGATCGCGATTCCTGATCCGATTTTCGTTTTATTTTAACTTTTCGCTCATTTATCGGAATCAGGCGATTCAAGCGCCTAGATTTCGTCTCGAAACCCTCTATCCTTTAAACCAACTTAAACAAGGTTTTGCTACTGTAAAATTTGCCCTAGATCCAGATTACTAGAACGAAGTTGTTTTCTTTCGCCGTTTGTCTTTCGTTGCTTCGTTCGATTTGATTCTTTTTGCCAACCGGAGTTCTTAAGTTGGACCTTCTGGTTAGATCTCTTATTTGAGTTTTTACCTGTGCATTAAATGAGTACTTATTGCATGCTTGTTTGTTTGTCTGCGATAGAATACCCAGAGTGCGCCGCCTGTTACTTCGAATTGTTAGGTTTCGCGGATCATCAGCAAGGCAAGTAACACTTTGATCATACCTTTTCTACTACCCAGTTTTATTGCATTAGATCAATCCTCGCACATTGCATGATTAGGATCTAATTAAATTATAGGATGGGAAGTAGATGAGGTAGTACCTATTACCTGTTATTATCAAACCTTTGGGAGTTACTTCTACGTTTGCTTATTATTCCATGCTATGCTAGTAGACGTGGATTGGGTGAGTGAAATCCATGACAGATGTGAGATTGTTAATTAATGGTTTATCTAAGGTGGCAACTTAAACACACATCTGGGTGGATTGAGGCACCTGGGTATTCCAGGACTTGCCTGTTTTCTTTTGGACCGCCACCCAGGCTCAAAGGGATCATGAGACTATTCATACTAGAAACTTCCGTGTGCAGCCACAAGCTATTATGGGCTCTAGCATAGTTGACTAAGTCGTGCGAACTCTTACAATGGTAGACTAGCAGATGTAGGGGATGTAGGTGGTACGGTCTACCCGATCGTAAGGTGCTAGCGCTTCTGAAAGACTATGTCTCGGTCATCCGTCTTCTCAAACACCATGTAGTGCGAGAAACCAAACGGAGGCGATCGAGTCTTGTGGGGAAAAGTGCGCAAACCTCTGCAGAGTGTAATAAACTAATCATGGTTAGCCGTGTCCCCGATTATGGACATCTTGAGTATCTAGTACTTGGATTTTCATGTGAATCTCAACATGTTACTCTAAATTAATTTTGTTGGGTTATGTTTAATGATGATGCTTAATTGGGATTGAGAATGCTGTCAACCATTCTCAATGTTTAACAACCACCATGATAGTAATTAAATTTTATTCCTTGAAGTAGGGAAAAATTTGCTTTACGCAAAACTGTAATCATAGAGCTTTCCACCAGCCAAATATGTATATAGTATAGCTGTTTCATTCCATTACTCTCTATGTGTTACCTTGCCAGCATATTCCATGTGCTGACCCGTTTTCGGGCTGCAACGTTAATGTTGCAGACTTTTCATACGACGATTAAGGAGTTTTAGGTCGTGGTTCTATACTCAGTGATGTTGTTGGAGTTGATGGACTCACTTATCTTCCAAGCCTTCCGCTGTTATCGTTATTAGATGGCCTTAAGCCATATTATTTGTAATAAGTTCTCTTATGAGACACTCGATGTAATAAGTGTGTGATTTCTACTCTGCTATAAATCCTCCGAGTACTGTGTGGTGTCAGCATTACTGATCCTGGGATGACACCGGAGCACAGAGATCAGACTGTTTGAGGTCTGGTCGCTACAGCCATGGCTTGCGTCATGTTAACCTCATGAGGTGAGTGTCTGCATAGGAATCTCCCCTCCTCAGGAGCCAGCCTAGGGAGGCTGCTCCCTCCAGAGGTCTTGGTGCCATCCGCCTCACGAGGCTTGGCCCCTCGCGAGGGTCTTGTCTTGTCGATGCTGGAGATGGGTCGTATCGGGCCGTTGATGGAGCTACGTCGTGGGCCGCAGGTAGGGAAGTCTGGGTACCCCGGTTCCCAGAACACCGATAGTAGCCCCCGGGCCCAGGGCGCGGTCGGACTTGGCTTTGAGGTGAAGCCAAAGGGCAAGGGCGAAGCGCCGCAGGCCCCAACCACCTGCGGACCCGGTCGACGCGTGGCGCTTGATGGGACATGGGCGTCTCTGCTTCCCCACGCTGCCTCGATAACGTTCTGGGCTGACAAAAAGGCTGGCGCTTGCCGCTGAGCCTTCATTGCCTTCCCTTCGTCTTGCTCCAGATCCCCTTCTCTCCCTGCTCAGAGCGCCTCCAGATGTGCCGAACCTTTCCCCGAGCTCGCCATCGATGGCAATCGAGAAGGCAAAGCTCGCCGCTCCTTCCGCGCGTTCAGCCTCCTCGCCCGAGCCAGCCCTTAGTGTGTCCACCATCACCAAGGAGAAGCACCTCGCTACCGTGCTCCTGCTGATGGTGACCAATGACAATGAGGGGAGGGAGGCAGTGCCTCGGGTCGGCTCCACCAAGCAGGACACCTTGGCGAGGACCTTCTGCCCCTTCTTCCTACACAGCGTCTTCACATGGCTTGTCCCTCCTTTCTCCAATTTCTTCTTCGCCATCCTCGACCATTACCAGATTTCGCCCTTCATCTCCATCCCAACTCCATCCTCCTCATGTCAATCTTCACCTTTTACTGTGAGGCGTTCGTGGGGGTGGCACCCTCTGTTGCGCTGCTCCGCCACTTCTTCTACCTCCGGATGCGCAGCTCAACCCAGTGCTCCGGGTGCATCTGTCTCGTTGCATCGCATGGCAACAACATGCTCTCGAGGGCCGGGGCGGAGGTGGTCGCCGCCATGCCTGTCTTCAATGAGAGGGGGCTTGTGCCGCCCAAGCTGCCCAACTCCCATGTGTCGGTGTCCTCCGGGGAGGAGGCAGAGGAGGACTCGGAGGCGACCATGTAGGAGGTGGGGGAGCTGTCCTCCCTGTAGAGCGAGCTCCTCTGTGGTCTCTCCGACGATGACGATGCCAACGAGTATCTAGTCGAGGGTTCCCCGCGCTCCACCGGGGTTGTCATGAGTTCCGGGGGCTCCCCTCTGCGGAGATTGAGGCGAGGGACCTTGAAGAAGGGCGAGGCGGTGTCCCTTCCCCGGCGCGGCGCCCCCTCCTTGTCGCTCATCGCCACCATTCAAGAAGCGCGGGGGCGCCGCGCTCCTGGCCAAGAACAGGGCGTACGTCGCTGATGACAAGTAAGTACTTCACCTTGTTTTTCTTTTCATCCTTGATGTCGCACTCATGATATTCTCCTCCTGGTGGATAGGCTGAAGCCGGTGGTGAAGAGGAATAAGGAGGAGGCCAAGGCCTCCGAGGCCACGCGACCTGTCGCAACCGCGGCGACCCCGGCATGGGCAGAAGAGGCCGCCTCGCATTCGCCTATGACGGAACGGACCCCTCGAAGCTCGGGAGCGAGGCCTCGGGAGGAGACCGCTTCCGTGGCTCAATAGACTCCGGGGTGACGGTCCCTGACGCATCCGCAGGGGGTTTGAGGGCTCCGGAGCCCCCTGCCGCCCTTGTTGTTGTAGCAGCGTCAGTCCAGGCGCCGGTGCCACCTCCTCCCCAAGTCCTCACGATGGCGGACCATGGCTCCTCTGCCATGCCTAGTGCTTTGGAGGAGGCCTTTGTCGTGCTGGACCGGCTCCAGACTGATCTTCAGGATGCCGACTGGCCGTGATGTCGGGGCGTCTGAGGCTGATCTCTGGGTGGCTTCAGGCTGACTCGTCCGTCAAGGCGGACTGGGGCCAAGCCGAGGCTGCCGTCACGAAGGGCGGGAAGGAGGCCGGCGAGGCCACAGTGGCTTGCGATGCAGCGCTGACTGACGCGGCGTCTGCCAAGGAGCGTTGTCGCACGATGGAGGCCGAGCCGAAGTCCCTCCGCGATGAGCAGGCCGCCCACACCCATCGGCTTGAGGAGCAGGAGGAGGAGCTCAAGGCCCGGGAGACTGCGCTCGCCGACCGCGACGCCGAGCTGGAGCAGGCAGCCCAGGAACAGGCCACGTAGCGGAGCCTCCTGGGGAAGGTGAAGGAGGAGATGGAGATGGCCCAGGCATCCCACGCCAAGCTTGTCTCCGTGGAGAAGGCCCGGCTGGAGGCCAGGGAGAAGTCCCTCGCCCTGGCTGAGAAGGCGGCCGCCGCGGGGCGCGGCGTCTTCATCTCCCTTGAGCTGAGGTCCCGCACGGCATTGCAGACCCTTTACGGGGAAGGGTATGAGGAACCGTTGGCTAGTACAGAGGAGGGCCTCGCCAGGTTGCTCCACAAGCTCGCCACGTCGCCGGCATGGGTGCCATGGTGGAGGGGGGGAGCTGCGCACTTTTTACCTCAGCCATGACGCACATCTTCAGCCACCTCCACCTTCGGGACCCAAGATTCAACCATGGCGCACAGCTCGAGCCTCTGGCCCCTGAGTTCCCCGATGCTGTCGCCGAGGCTGTGGAGAAGCAGGTGGAGGCCCTACTGCAGAAGTTCCTCTATGTTGACCCCATGACCGGGGCCAATGGCGAGGACGGCGGCGACGTTGTCGACGACGCCCCCCTCCCCCCAGGTGAGTGACGGCGGCGTCCAAGGCTGAAGAAGAGGTTCGAAGGCGGCGCTTCCTCCTGTTTTAACCCTCTGACATTTCCCGTGCCTTGTGGAGGCGTGAGAACTTCTGCTTTGAGTTTTAAGCGAAAATATGTTTTGTAATAATTTGCAAGGATTTCAGGATTTCCTTTCTGTTTTCTTTAGTGTTCTGCATCGGTAGGGCCCGGCCTCGCGCATACCTCAGCCGCCGTTGGGGTGTCTGGATCACTGGGATGAGACAAAGGGGTGAGGGGCTACGTGACCAGTGAGGCCCATGATCCGCGATGCCCAGGGGTACCCCTTGACGTACGAACAGCCCTCGGGAAGGAAACGTGAGCGTCGTTTTTAGCGTTCTACATCGGCAGGGCCCGGCCCCGCGCATACCTCAGTCGCCATTGGGGCGTCCGGATCACCAGGACGAGACCAAGGGGTGAGGGGCTACGTGACCAGTGAGGCCCCTGAGTCGCGATGCTCAGGGGCCCCCCTTGACATACGAATAGCTCTCCATACCTTTCCTCGCCGAGCTTTCGCTCGGGAGGGACGCGAGAAGACCAGGTAGGTGGTGTATGCCAGGCGTGACCTGAGCGTAGCCCCCGTGCCCAGCCCCCTCGTGTGACCCTCCCGAGGGGAAAGCGGTGCGGTGAGGCTAAGCAGCGAGCGTGGTGGCTCTCCCGAGGTTACTGCAGCCGCTAGGGTGCCCTCAATTGTTTATTCACCAGCGCGGAGCATAGTGCTTCTGCTCTTGCATGGGCATAGACGCTCCTCGACCATGTCGTCCGCTAGCGCGGAGCATGGGGATTCGACTGCTTTGTGGGTGGGAGCTCCCTCTGAGGGAGACTCCGGGGCATGTAAAGCCCCATCCTGGCACGTGGCTTGCACGGCAGGACTGGAGGAGGTGTATATGGGCACTCGTGAGCCAGCGCGGGACTCACGAGGCCCTACCTCAAGGCGGGTTGCACCTGAATTTTGGTTCGGAACATTTGCAAGGGTCCTGTGAGATGTTTAGGTAGCCTACGCCGAGTGAATCTCCGGAGGATATCGCATGAGAAGGACAAACACCAACGACCCCAGGGGTGACGTGAACGGGGCCGGCCCGCCAGACAAAGCTCAACTGTTGGGTTTGTCGACGCTGCAGGGACGGACCCGAGCATAGACGTCGTGCCCAGTCTTCTCATGCGAAGATCCTGAAGAAAGACAACCGGCGTGCGGTTCCCACGGTGCGCGGCACCGGGTCGTGCTCCCTAACTTACCTGCTCTTGATTAGCTCATGCGAGAACAAGGCACCAAGGACCATGGGAGGCGATGTGCATGGGAGCTGGCCCACGAGACAAAGCTCAGCCACTTGGGTTTAGCGACACTGCAAGGACGGACCCGAGCACAGACGCCGTGCTAGTCCTTAATCATGAGGCGGTCGTGGGCGGGTTTGCAAGGGCGTACAACGTTCATGGCGACGAAGCACTAGATAGGCAGGTGACGACATAAAGCAACTCATGAGAGGGTAAGGCCAGTTTTGATATATGCGAAAAATGATACATGCCGCAGGGATGGACCCATACGGCTTGGGGATAATGCCTCCCGAGGGGCGCCCCAAATTGAACAAACCAAAAAGTGTCACCTGGCAGTGTTGCTGAAGAAGTGTTGGAGTTGCTGAAGGCGCGTGCCACAGAAGTCGTTCCTCACGAGTGGTCCGGCTCCTAAGCCTCGTGAGGCTCCGGAGGCTCGGGGGCTCGTGAGGGTCCGTCACCTCCTTCGTCTGGACCGCCTTGCACTGGCCTCGTGAGCCTCCAGGACGGCCCGCATGCGGCGCTAGTGCGCAGCAGCCATGCTCGACAGACCAAAAGGCATACGAACGTAGCTGTGCAGGGGGAGCCCTCGCACCGGCCAACATGGGATGGCCAGAAGAGCTCCTGAGACATGTCTCTATTGAGCCCTGGGATGTTAACGCAGGCACGCAACTCGCTGCCCTCGCCAGGGGAGGGAGCTGCACTCGGTGGAGCAAGGCGACACTCGCCTCGCATGGCTCTCACTTCCCGAAGCTCCTCGATTGCCTTGGTGATGAATTCCTGAGTTGATGCTTCTTCTTCTTGGGGATGCCTCCGGGGGGTAGACGGCGCCTTCGTCATCCGGGTTCTCGACCGCCTCAGCCTGGTAGGCACGCTCGAGGGAGCACACCGCATCCTTTTCGTCGCAGACGATCATGATGATGTCGCCGCTCCCCGGCATCTTGAGGACATTGTAGCTGTGGTGAGTCGCAGCCATGAACTTGGCCAGAGCTGGATCTCTAAGGATGGCGTTGTATGGGAGGCGAATGTGGGTGACGTCGAAGTCGATGAGCTCGGTGTGGTATTTGTCGCGCTTGCCGAAGGTGACGGGGAGGCGGATCTGCCCTATGGGGACAGTGGAGCCGTCGGTCACCCCCGAGAAGGGCCTGGTAGGCTGAAGCTGGTCGTACGACACCTGGAGCGTGTCGAACGTCTTGACAGAGAGGACATTGAGCCCCGCGCCGCCATCAATAAGTGTCTTGGTGACAAGGACGTTGCTGATGGTGGGCGAGCAGAGCATCGGGAGCACGCCGGCGGTGGACACACACTTGAGCTGGTCATTAGAGTCGAAGGTGATGGTGTACTTGGACCACCTGAACGGACATGCCGCCTCGAGCTTGGGAAGGGCCATGTTCACCTCGTGAGCGAACTGCTTGAAGATGCGATGGGAGGCGGGGGCCTGAGCGCCACCTAGGATGCAAGCAATGGCATGGGTCTCTTGAAAGCCCATGGCCCCATCATCTTGGTGGTGGTCGTCATTCCTCCTTGGTGGTGGCGGTTGAAGGAAATATGCCCTAGAGGCAATAATAAAGTTATTATTTATTTCCTTATATCATGATAAATGTTTATTATTCATGCTAGAATTGTATTAACCGGAAACATAATACATGTGTGAATACATAGACAAACAGAGTGTCACTAGTATGCCTCTACTTGACTAGCTCGTTAATCAAAGATGGTTATGTTTCCTAACCATGGACAAAGAGTTGTTATTTGATTAACGGGATCACATCATTAGTTGAATGATCTGATTGACATGACCCATTCCATTAGCTTAGCACCCGATCGTTTAGTATGTTGCTATTGCTTTCTTCATGACTTATACATGTTCCTATGACTATGAGATTATGCAACTCCCGTGTGCCGGAGGAACACTTTGTGTGCTACCAAACATCACAACGTAACTGGGTGATTATAAAGGTGCTCTACAGGTGTCTCCAAAGGTACATGTTGGGTTGGCGTATTTCAAGATTGGGATTTGTCACTCCGATCGTCGGAGAGGTATCTCTGGGCCCTCTCGGTAATGCACATCACTTAAGCCTTGCAAGCATTGCAACTAATGAGTTAGTTGCGGGATGATGTATTACGGAACGAGTAAAGAGACTTGCCGGTAACGAGATTGAACTAGGTATTGGATACCGACGATCGAATCTCAGGCAAGTAACATACTGATGACAAAGGGAACAACGTATGTTGTTATGCGGTCTGACCGATAAAGATCTTCGTAGAATATGTAGGAGCCAATATGGGCATCCAGGTCCCGCTATTGGTTATTGATCGGAGACGTGTCTCGGTCATGTCTACATTGTTCTCGAACCGTAGGGTCCGCACGCTTAAGGTTTCGATGACAGTTATATTATGAGTTTATGAGTTTTGATGTACCGAAGGAGTTCGGGGTCCCGGATGAGATCGGGGACATGACGAGGAGTCTCGAAATGGTCGAGACGTAAAGATCGATATATTGGATGACTATATTCGGACATCGGAAAGGTTCTGAGTGATTCGGATATTTTTCGGAGTACCGGGTAGTTACGGGAGAAGCAATGGGCCTTGATGGGCTTTAGTGGGAAGAGGAGAAAGGGCCAAGGGGCTGCTGCGCCCCCCCTCCCCTCTAGTCCGAATTGGACTAGGGAAAAGGGGGCCGGCCACCTTTCCTTCTCCTCCACTTCCTTCTCCCTTCCTCCCCTCTTGGTGGACTCCTACTAGGACTTGGAGTCCTAGTAGGACTCCACATCCTGGCCGCACCAATTGCCTTGGCCGGCCTCCTCCTCCTCCATCCTTTATATACTGAGGCAAGGGGCACCCCATGAACACAAGTTGATCTTCGTGATCGTTCCTTAGCCGTGTGCGGTGCCCCCCTCCACCATATTCCACCTCGGTCATATTGTAGCGGTGCTTAGGCGAAGCCCTGCGACGGTAGAACATCAAGATCGTCACCACGCCGTCGTGCTGACGGAACTCCTCCCCGACGCTTTGCTGGATCGGAGCCCGGGGATCATCATCGAGCTGAACGTGTGCCAAGAACTCGGAGGTGCCGGAGTAACAGTGCTTGGATCGGTCGGACTGTGAAGACGTACGACTACATCAACCTAACGCTTCCGTTGTCGATCTACAAGGGTACGTAGATCACACTCTCCCCTTTAGTTGCTATGCATCACCAGGATCTTGCGTGTGCGTAGGAATTTTTTTGAAATTACTACGTTCCCCAACAGCGGTAGCGGAGGAAAACCAGCGTTGCCCTAAGGACGGCTCTCACGAGGTTGATCCCTCCAGGGGGCCTCGCGAGGCTGGCCTTTCCAGTGATCCTCATGAGGCTGATCGTGCCAGTCCTGGCGGGGGTCGCAGTTATCCCAGCGTCCCCCACCTCAGCCTCCTCCATGGCCATAGCCGCAGTCGTTGCATGCTACCTCTTGAGCATGCATTGGTTTTCCCTTGAAGAGGAAAGGGTGATGCAGCAAAGTAGCATAAGGATATCCCTCAGTTTTTGAGCACCAAGGTATCAATCCATTAGGAGACTACACGCAAATCGCCTAGTACCTGCACAAACAAACAAGAACCTCGCAACCAACGCGATAAAGGGGTTGTCAATCCCTTCACGGTCACTTACGAAAGTGAGATCTGATAGATAATAAGATAAATATTTTTGGTATTTTTGTTGTATAGATTGAAACGTAAAGATTGCAAAATAAAAAAAATAGTAAACTAGAATTGTCGATCGGAAACTTATATGATATAAAGTAGACCCGGGGGCCATAGGTTTCACTACTGGCTTCTCTCAAGATAGCATAAATTACGGTGGGTGAACAAATTACTGTCGAGCAATTGATAGAAAAGTGCATAGTTATGAGAATATCTAGGCATGATCATAAACATAGGCATCACGTCCGTGTGAAGTAGACCGAAACGATTCTGCATCAACTACTATTACTCCACACATCGACCGCTATCCAGCATGCATCTAGAGTATTAAGTTCATAAGAACAGAGTAACGCATTAGGCAAGATGACATGATGTAGAGGGATAAACTCAAGCAATATGATATAAAACCCATCTTTTTATCCTCGATGGCAATAATACAATACATGCCTTGCTGCCCCTACTGTCACTGGGAAAGGACACTGCAAGATTGAACCCAAAGCTAAGCACTTCTCCCATTGTAAGAAAGATCAATCTAGTAGGCCAAAGCAAACTGATAATTCGAAGAGACTTGCAAAGATATTTAAATCATGCATACAAGATTTCAGAGAAGAATCAAATATTGTTCATAGATAAACTTGATCATAAACCCACAATTCATCGGATCTCGGCAAACACACCGCAAAAAGTATTACATCGAATAGATCTCCAAGAACATCGAGGAGAACTTTGTATTGAGAACCAAAGAGAGAGAAGAAGCCATCTAGCTAATAACTATGCACCCGAAGGTCTGTGGTAAACTACTCACACATCATTGAAGAGGCTATGATGTTGATGTAGAAGCCCTCCGTGATCGAATCCCCCTCCGGCAGATCACTGGAAAAGGTCCCCAGATGGGATCTCACAGGTACAAAAGGTTGCCTCGGTGGAAAAGTGGTTTCGTGGCTCCCCTGGATGTTTTCAGGGTATAAGAGTATATATATAGGCGCAAGAAGTAGGTCGATGGAGCTCTATGGGGCCCATGAGCGTGGGGGGCGCCTACCCCCTGGGCGCGCCGCCCTACCTCATGGTCGCCTCGCTGCTTCCTTGACCTCCACTCCAAGTCTCCTGGATTGCGTTTGTTCCAAAAAAGATCCTTGCAAAGGTTTTGTTCCGTTTGATATTCCTTTTCTGCGAAACACTGAAATAGGCAAAAAAAACAGCAATTTGCACTGGGCCTTCGGTTAATAGGTTAGTCCTAGAAATAATATAAAAGTGCATAATAAGCCCATTAAACATCCAAAACAGATAACATAATAGCATGGAACAATCAAAAATTATAGATACAATGGAGACGTATCAAGCATCCCCAAGCTTAATTCCTGCTACCTGACACAAATTATATAAAAACAAAATTTTTGATGTGGAATGCTACCTGACATAATTTTCAATGTAATTCTCTTTATTGCGGCATGAATGTTTAAATCCAAAAGATTCTAGACAGAAGTTTAATATTGACATAAAAATAATAATACTTCAAGCATGCTAACCAAGCAATTATGTCTTATCAAAATAACAGAGCCAAAGAAAGCTTATCCCTACAAAATCATATAGCTTGGCCATGCTTCATTTTCGTCACACAAAATGCTCCCATCATGCACAACCCCGATGACAAGCCAAGCAATTGTTTCATACTTAGGCTTTTCAAACTCTTTCAACTTTCACGCAATATATTAGCGTGAGCCATGGACATAGCACTATGGGTGGAATAGAATATGATGATGGAGGTTGTGTGAGAAGACAAAAAGGAAGAAAGTCTCACATTGACGCGGCTAATCAACGGGCTATGGAGATGCCCATCAATTGATGTCAATGCAAGGAGTAGGGATTGCCATGCAATGGACGCACTAGAGCTATAAATATATGAAAGCTCAACAAAATAAACTAAGTGGGTGTGCATCCAACTTGCTTGCTCACAAGACCTAGGGCATTTTGAGGAAGCCCGTCTTTGGAATATACAAGCCAATTTCTGTAATGAAAAATTACCACTAGTATATGAAAGTGACAAAATAGGAGACTCTCTATCATGAAGATCATGGTTCTACTTTGAAGCACAAGTGTGGAAAAAGATAGTAACATTGCCCCTTCTCTCTTTTTCTCCCATTTTCCCTTTTTTCTTTTTTTCTTTTTTTATTTGGGCCTTTTTTCTCTCTTTTTTGTCCGGAATCTCATCCTGACTTGTGGGGGAATCATAGTCTCCATCATCCTTTCCTCACATGGGACAATGCTCTAATAATGAAAATCATCACACTTTTATTTACTTACAACTCAAGAATTACAACTCCATACTTAGAACAAAATATGACTCTATGTGAATGCCTCCGGCGGTGTACCGGGATATGCAATGAATCAAGAGTGCCATGTATGAAAGAATTATGAAGGTGGCTTTGCCACAAATATGATGTCAACTACATGATCATGCAAAGCAATATGACAATGATGGAGCATGTCATAATAAACGGAACGGTGGAAAGTTGCATGGCAATATATCTCGGAATGGCTATGGAAATGCCATAACAGGTAGGTATGGTGGCTGTTTTGAGGAAGATATAAGGAGGCTTATGTGCGATAGAGCGTATCATATCACGGGGTTTGGATGCACTGGCGAAGTTTGCACCAACTCTCGAGGTGAGAAAGGGCAATGCACGGTACCGAAGAGGCTAGCAATGATGGAAGGGTGAGGGTGCGTATAATCCATGGACTCAACATTAGTCATAAAGAACTCACATACCTATTGCAAAAATCTACAAGTCATCAAAACCAAGCACTACGTGCATTCTCCTAGGGGGATAGATTGGTAGGGAAAGACCATCGCTCGTCCCCGACCGCCACTCATAAGGAAAGCAATCAAAGAACACCTCATGCTTCAAATTTGTCACACAACGTTTACCATACGAGCATGCTAAGGGACTTGCCAACTTCAACACAAGTATTTCTCAATTCCACGATTAATCAACTAGTACGACTCTAATATTACCACCTTTATATCTCAAAAAAACTATCAAGTATCAGACTTCTCATAATATTTAATGCACTCTATATGAAAGTTTTTATTATACCCATCCTGGATGCCTATCATATTAGGACTAATTTTATAGCCAAAGAAAATTACCATGTTGTTCTAAAAGACTCTCAAAATAATTTCAGTGAAGCATGAGAGATCAATAATTTATATAAAATAAAACTACCACCGTGCTCTAAGAAGATATAAGTGAAGCACTAGAGCAAAATTTATCTACCTCAAAAGATATAAGTGAAGCACATAGAGTATTCTAATAAATTCCGATTCATGTGTGTCTCTCCCAAAAGGTGTGTACAACAAGGATGATTGTCGTAAACTAAAATGCAAATACTCAAATCATACAATACGCTCCAAGCAAAACACATATCATGTGGTGAATAAAAATATAGCCTCAAGTAAAGTTACCGATAGATGAAGACGAAAGAGGGAATGCCTTCCGGGGCATCCCCAAGCTTAGGCTTTTGGTTGTCCTTGGATTTTACCTTGGGGTGCCTTGGGTATCCCCAAGCTTAGGATCTTGCCACTCTTTGCTCCAAAATCCAACAAATCTTTTACCCAAAAACTTGAAAACTTCACAACACAAAACTCAACAGAAAATCTCATGAGCTCCGTTAGTATAAGAAAACAAATCAACACCTTAAGGTACTGTAATGAACTCATTATTTATTTATATTAGTGTTAAACATACTATATTGCAACTTCTCTATGGTTCATACCCCCCCCCGATACTAGCCATAGATTCATCAAAATAAGCAAACAACACACGAAAAACAGAATCTGTCAAAAACATAACAGTAGTTGATCTACTGCAGTCTGTAGTAATCTGTAGGTTTCGAATACTTCTGTAACTCCAAAAATAGTGAGAAATTAGGAAGTCCTAAATAATTTGTATATTGATCAACTGCAGTTGGAATTGGTATTTTATCGCTCTTTGGTAAAAATAAAAATTATTCTCGTGAGCGCATACTTTCTATTTTTTTCAGCAAGATCAAGCAACAATCATCCAAGAAGATCATAAAGGCTTTACTTGGAACAAACACAAATTAAAACACAAGAAACACAATCATAACAGAGGATAGATGATTTATTTATTACTAAGCAGGAACAAAAAGCAAGGAACAAAAATAAAATTGGGTTCCCTTCCAACAAGCGTTATCGTTTAACGCCCCTAGCTAAGCATAAAAACAAGAATAGATCTAGGCATTGTCATCTTTGGTATGCAATCCATATGTGGCTCTCATAATAGATTCATAAGGTAATTTAATTTTCTTTTTAGGAAAGTGTTCCATGCCTTTCCTTAACGGAAATTGGAATCTAATATTTCCTTCTTTCATGACAATAATTGCACCAATCGTTCTAAGAAAAGGTCTACCAAGAATAATAGGACATGTAGGATTGCAATCTATATCAAGAACAATGAAATCTATGGGCACATAATTCCTATTTGCAACAATAAGAACATCATTAATCCTTCCCATAGGTTTCTTAATGGTGGAATCAGCAAGATGCAAAATTAAAGAACAATCATCAAATTCACGGAAACCTAACACATCACACAAAGTTTTTGGAATCGTGGAAACACTAGCACCCAAATCACATAAAGCATAGCATTCATGATATTTAATATTAATTTTAATAGTAGGCTCCCACTCATAATAAAGTTTTCTAGGGATAGAAACTTCTAATTCAAGTTTTCCTTCATAAGATTGCATTAAAGCATCAACGATATGTTTAGTAAAAGCTTTGTTTTGATCATAAGCATGAGGAGAAATTAACACGGATTGCAACAAGGAAATACAATCTATCAAAGAGCAATTATAATAACTAAATTCCTTGAAATCCAAAATAGTGGGTTCGTTGCTATGTAAAGTTTTGACCTCTTCAATCCCGCTTTTACCAATTTTTGCATCAAGATCTAAAAACTCCGAATCATTGGGACGCCTTCTAACTAAAGTTGACTCATCTACAGTCCCATCTTTATCAAGATTCATATTGGCAAACAAAGACTTAATAGGAGACACACCAATCACTTTTAGATCTTCATCATTATTATCATGAAAACTAGAAGAACACGCTTCCATAAAGCAATCTTTTTTAGCACGCATCCTAATGGTTCTTTCTTTGCACTCATCAATGGAAATTCTCATGGCTTTGAGAGACTCATTGATATCATGCTTAGGTGGAATAGATCTAAGTTTCAAAGAATGAACATCAAGAGAAATTCTATCCACATTCCTAGCCAACTCATCAATCTTAAGCAATTTTTCTTCAAACAAAGCATTGAAATTCTTTTGCGAATTCATAAATTATTTAACACTAGTCTCAAAATCAGAGGGCATCTTATTAAAATTTCCATAAGAATTGTTGTAGGAATTACCATAATTATTAGAGGAATTACTAGGGAACGGTCTAGAATTAAAGTTTCCTCTATAAGCGTTGTTACCAAAATTGTTCCTAGCAACAAAATTCACATATGTAGATTCATTATTATTCTCAATCAAAGTGGACAAAGGCATATCATTAGGATCATAAGAAACACTCTTATTAGCAAACAATTTCATACGTTCATCCATCTTTCCACTCAAAACATTAATCTCTTCTATCGCATGAACCTTTTTACTAGTGGATCTTTCGGTATGCCATTGAGAATAATTAACCATAATATTATCTAGGAGTTTAGTAGCTTCTCCTAAAGTGATTTCCATAAAAGTGCCTCCCGCGGCCGAATCTAAAAGATTTCTAGAAGCAAAATTCAATCTAGCATAAAAAAATTGTATAATCATCCATAAATTCAAACCATGTGTAGGGCAATTATGTATCATTAATTTCATCCTCTCCCAAGCTTGTGCAACATGCTCATGCTCAAGTTGCTTAAAATTCATAATGTTGTTTCTAAAAGAGATGATCTTAGCGGGAGGAAAATACTTAGAGATAAAAGCATCTTTGCACTTGTTCCATGAATCAATACTATTTTTAGGCAAAGAAGAGAACCAAGTTTTAGCACGAACTCTAAGTGAAAACGGAAATAGCTTCAATTTAACAATATCATTATTCACATCTTTCTTCTTTTGCATATCACATAAATCAATAAAGTTGTTTAGATGGGTAGCGGCATCTTCACTAGGTAGGCCAGCAAATTGATCTTTCATGACAAGATTCAGCAAAGCAGTATTAATTTCACAAGATTCAGCATCGGTAAGAGGAGCAATCGGAGTGCTGATAAAATCATTATTTTCGGTATTGGTAAAGTCACATAATTTAGTATTGTCTTGAGCCATCGTGACAAACAATCAATCCAACACACAATCACACAAGAGACAAGCGAAAGAAGGCGAACGGAAAAGAGGCGAATAAAACAGCAAGGGTGAAGTGGGGGAGAGGAAAACGAGAAGCAAATGGAAAATAATGTAATGCGAGGGATAAGAGTTTGTGATGGGTACTTGGTATGTCTTGACTTGAGCGTAGATCTCCCCGGCAATGGCGCCAGAAATGGCTAGTTGAGGGAGATTAAATCTTGACTTGACTTGGTGCAAATCTCCCCGGCAACGGCGCCAGAAATCCTTCTTGCTACCTCTTGAGCATGTGTTGGTTTTCCCTTGAAGAGGACAGGGTGATGCAGCAAAGTAGGGTAAGTATTTCCCTCAGTTTTTGAGAACCAAGGTATCAATACAGTAGGAGACTACATGCAAGTCGCCTAGTACCTGCACACAGAAACAAGAACCTCGCAACCAACGTGATAAAGGGTTGTCAATCCCTTCACGGTCACTTATGAAAGTGAGATTTGATAGAGATAATGATAAATATTTATGGTATTTTTGTTGTATAGATTGGAAAATGAAGATTGCAAAATAAATAGTAAACTAGAATTGTAGGTCAGAAACTTATATGATGTAAAGTAGACCCAGGGGCCATAGGTTTCACTAGTGGTTTCTCTCAAGATCTCATATATTACGGTGGGTGAACAAATTACTGCCGAGCAATTGATAGAAAAGCGCATAGTTATGAGAATATCTAGGCATGATCATAAACATAGGCATCACGTCCGTGTCAAGTAGACCGAAATGATTCTGCATCTACTACTATTACTCCACACATCAACCGCTATCCAGCATGCATCTAGAGTATTAAGTTCATAAGAACAGAGTAACGCATTAGGCAAGATGACATGATGTAGAGGGATAAACTCAAGCAATATGATATAAACCCCATCTTTTTATCCTCGATGGCAACAATACAATACATGTCGGTTCCCTTTCTGTCACTGGGATCGAGCACCGTAAGATTGAACCCAAAGCTAAGCACTTCTCCCATTGCAAGAAAGATCAATCTAGTAGGCCAAACCAAACTGATAATTCGAAGAGACTTGCAAAGATATCAAATCATGCATATAAGATTTCAGAGAAGAATCAAATATTGTTCATAGATAAACTTGATCAGAAACCCACAATTCATCGGATCTCGGCAAACACACCACAAAAAGTATTACATCAAATAGATCTCCAAGAACATCAAGGAGAACTTTGTATTGAGAACCAAAGAGATAGAAGAAGCCATCTAAATAATAACTATGGACTCGAAGGTCTGTGATAAACTACTAACACATCATCGGAGAGGCTATGGCGTTGATGTAGAAGCCCGTCGTGATCAAATCCCCCTCCGGCAGATCGCCGGAAAAGGTCACCAGATGGGATCTCATGGGTACAGAAGGTTGCGGCAGTGGAAAAGTGGTTTCTTTGCTCCCCTGGATGTTTTTAGGGTATAAGAGTATATATTGGCGAAAGAAGTAGGTCGATGGAGCTCTGTTGGGCCCACGAGGGTGGGGGCGCGC
Organism: Triticum urartu; assembly: GCF_003073215.2. Taxonomy (NCBI): domain Eukaryota; kingdom Viridiplantae; phylum Streptophyta; class Magnoliopsida; order Poales; family Poaceae; genus Triticum; species Triticum urartu. The sequence goes on along the minus strand of NC_053027.1, from coordinate 347,821,297 downwards.
CGCCCTACCTCGTGACCGCCTTGCTGCTTCCTTGACCTCCACTCCAAGTCTCCTGGATTGCAATTGTTCCAAAAAAGATCCTCACGAAGGTTTCGTTCCGTTTGATATTCCTTTTCTACGAAACACTAAAATAGGCAAGAAATAGCAATTTGCACTGGGCCTTCGGTTAATAGGTTAGTCCCAAAAATAATATAAAAGTGCATAATAAAGCCCATTAAATATCCAAAACAGATAATATAATAGCATGAAACAATCAAAAATTATAGATACGTTGGAACGTATCATTGCGCTGATATGGAAACCTTTGCTTGACGCCTCGGTACTCCGCGCCAGCGCTTGCTTCCTTAGCACCAAAGAGGAAACAAGGACACTGTGCGCGCTGACGCCCGCCTGGCACCCGCCTGATCTTGATCGTGATGGCTCACGTCATTGAAACCTCGCGAGGTTTGCCTTGCCTTGAACTCTCCGCCCCTCGTGGGCCAGCCTGGTGAGGGCACTCCCGAGGAGGTCTTGTGTCATCCTCCTCGCGAGGATTGGTCCCTCGCGAGGGTCTTGAGTGCTTGTTGGTGAAGATGGGCCGTTCGGGCCCGCTTATAGAGCCACGCCGTGGGCCGCAGGCAGGCTAGTCTAGGACCCCCGTTCCCAAAACGCCGATAGTAGCCCCTGGGACCAAGGCGCGCTCGGGCTTGGCTTTGAGGCGAAGCCAAAGGTCAAGTGCGGAGCGCCGCGGGCCCCAATGGCCTGCGTCCTTGGTCGACGCGTGGCGATTGATTGGACGTGGGCGTCTCCACTTCCCCACGCTGCCTCGGCAACTGCCCAACTTAACAAGTCCCTGCGAGGAATCAAGAAATGCCCCGTGGGGGTGTGTAAAGGTTTTGTAATGCCTCTTGTCAATATTGTCCTTATTATGAACTTGCGCGAGCGCGAGTCCTACTTCAGCTCGGTCTCCCTTTCCGACCTCGCAACGACTTGGCGCTCTTGTAGGATCGTAAGTATGTCTAGAGGGGGGGATTAGACTACTTGACCAAATAAAAATCTAGCCTTTTCCCAATTTTAGTTCTTGGCAAATTTTAGCTATCTTAGCACAAGTCAAGCAATCTCCACACAATTCAAGCAAGCATGCAAAAGAGTATATGAGCAGCGGAAAGTAAAGCATGCAACTTGCAAGAATGTAAAGGGAAGGGTTTGGAGGATTCAAACGCAATTGGAGACACTGATGTTTTTGTCGTGGTTCCGATAGGTGGTGCTATCGTACATCCATGTTGATGGAGACTTCAACCCACGGAGGGTAACGGTTGCACGAGTCCACGGAGGGCTCCACCCACGAAGGGTCCACGAAGAAGCAACCTTGTCTATTCCATCATGGCCGTCGCCCACGAAGGACTTGCCTCACTAGCGGTAGATCTTCATGAAGTAGGCGATCTCCTTGCCCTTACAAACTCCTTGGTTCAACTCCACAATCTTGTCGGAGGCTCCCAAGTGACACCTAGCCAATCTAGGAGACACCACTCTCCAAGAAGTAACAAATGGTGTGTTGATGATGAACTCCTTGCTCTTGTGCTTCAAATGATAGTCTCCCCAACACTCAACTCTCTCTCACAGGATTTGGATTTGGTGGAAAGAAGATTTGAGTGGAAAGCAACTTGGGGAAGGCTAGAGATCAAGATTCATATGGTTGGAATGGAATATCTTGACCTCAACACAAGTGGAGGTGGTTCTCTCTCAGAAAATGTGTATTGGAAGTGTAGATATGTTCTGATGGCTCTCTCCACGAATGAAGAGTGGGTGGAGGGGTATATATAGCCTCCACACAGAATCTAACCATTACACACAATTTTCCAAACTCGGTGGGACCGAATGGTTAAACTCGGTCGGACCGATTCAGCAAACCTAGTGACCGTTAGGATTTTTGGTGACCGAGATGCAACTCGGTAGGACCGATATGGTTAGGGTTAGGGCATAACGTAATCTCGGTGTGACCGATTACACAAACTCAGTGGGACCGATTTTGGTAATAAGCTAACCAGAGAGTTGGTCAGGTAAACTCGGTGGGACCGATTCGCTAATCTCGGTGGGACCGATTCGCTAATCTCGGTGGGACCAATTCGCTAATCTCGGTGAGACCGAAATGTTACAAAAGGGAAACAGAGAGTTTACATTGCAATCTGGGTGGGACCGATCGCTCATCTCGGTAAGACCGAAACGTTACGAAGGGAAACAGAGAGATTACAATCCCATCTCGGTGAGACCGAGATCCCTATCGGTGAGACCCATTTGCCTAGGGTTTGTGGCAGTGGCTATGACATTTGAAACTCGGTGGCGCCGGATAGAAAGAATCGGTGGGGCCGAGTTTGACTTTTGGTTTAGGTCATATGTGGATGTGGGAAGTTAGTTGAGGATTTTGGAGCATATCACTAAGCACTTTGAGCAAGCAAGCCATTAAGCAACACCTCATCCCTCCTTGATAGTATTGGATTTTCCTATAGACTCAATGTGATCTTGGATCATTAAAATATAAAATGTAGAGTCTTGAGCTTCAAGCTTGAGCCAAACTTTTTGTCCTTAGAATTTTGAGGGATCCACTTTCCTCATCCATGCCATGCCATTCATTGAGCTTTTCCTGAAATATTAATCTTGGAATAATGTTAGCTCAATGAGGTATATGTTGTTAGGAATTACCAAAACCACCCAGGGATAGTTGCACTTTCAGCTCTACGCTGACAGGTCCTGGTCCCCAGGCAGGCTGCAGCCGTCGCTGGTATGTCAGGTTGCGTGCCGTGGTCAAGGCCAGGAGGTGAGAAGACCAAGGTCCAGTAAGAGTTCCTGAGGCGTGATGCTGAGCAGGTCCCCTTTAGCGCTCAAGCAGCCGTCGAGAGGTAAGATAGGGGGTGACATTGCTGCAGCAGGGCTACGGTTAGTATGGTTCTTAGTCCCAGGCGGTTTGGCCAACCCGGGCTCGGGACTTATCTTGACGGTCCGGAGTCGATTCCTCATGATGCGCCAGATTCGTGCATAGGTGTCCGAAGCATAGCTAAGCCAGGCCCATGTGAGCCTCCTCCCTTCTCCACGATCTCCTTCATGCTCTGCATCCTCAGGTCCCGGCCCTCGAGCGAGCTCAGCCGCCGCTGGTATGCCAGGTCGTGTGCCATGGTCAAGGCCAGGGGGTGAGGGCTGGAGAGCCAGTTAGAGCTACTAAGTCGCGATGCTCAGGAGCCCCCCTTTTAACGCGCAAGCGGATTGCATGGGAGAAGAGGGAGCTCGCGGTCCCGCCTCCCGTCGCCTTCAGGAGATTCCTGCAAGCCAGCACAAGGAGAGACACAGTTTGCCATTATGGTTGCCGGTCCGCCGCTGGTCGCTCCGCGAGGAGATGAAGGCACTGAGGGCCTGGTGAGGTGACGTGCGCGGGGCATGCCGCGAGCCAGAGCTCGACCGCTCAGGTTTGTCGACGTTGCAGGGACGGACCCGTGCACAAGCGTCGTGCCAGCGTGAGTAGCCCCCGTGGCGGGTGAGAATCAAGCAGGTGATGGCCATAAGTAGATTAAGCATGGAAAGAAAACTGGCTTAGGTAAATGTAGGGAAGATACATGCCACTGGGTCAGGCCCGAGCGGCTTGGGGATGATGGAGCCGAGGGGCGCCCCTAGCAAGGTAACCTAAAGACATAAAAAGGGATACATGCCACAGGGATGGACCCACGCAGCCTGGGAATGATGTAGCCCTGAGGGAGCTCCGAGCTAAATGAACTTGGAAAATGTCACCTGGTTCCGTTGATGAAGGGGTGTTGAGGCAGCTGAAGGTACGCAGCGAAGGGGTTGCTCCTCACGAGCCACCGGGGCCCTGAGCCTCGGGAGGCTCTGGGGGTCCAGGCGGTTCCTTGAGGACCGTTGCCATCTCTGCCAGGACAGCGTGGTGCCTGGCATCCTGACCCGCCATGACGCTCCGCAGGTTGCGCTGGAAGGCAGCAGCCACGCTCGGCAGGCCGAACGGCATACGAACGTAGCTATGAGGTGGACCTTCGCAGCGCCCAACACGCAAAGGCCAGAAGCGCTCCTGCGATGCGGCTCGGTTGAGCCCTGATATGTCGATGCAGACGCGCAGCTCACCACCCTCGCCTGGGTAGGGAGCAACGCTAGGTGGGCGGCGGTTGCCGCGTATTGCTCCTACTTCTTGAAGCTCCTGAGATACCTTGGTGATGAACCCGTGAGTGCCGGGCTCTCCTTGCCCAGTGTCCTCTTGAGGGAGACGTGCCATGAAACACTCCTCCAAGTGGTGCCCGAGTGCCTCCCTCGTGACGTTGGCAAGGAATGAGGCCCTCCAGAAGAGAGCCCCCGAGCCCAACCCGAGGAGGGCGCCGGGCACGACTTCCTATGCGACAGAGGGAGGCCCCCCAGGTGCGGGCGCTGATCCTGATGAGGTGGCACTTGCGGCGCTGCCCTCCTAAGGTCCGGCATGGAGTAGTTGCTTCTTCTTCTTGGGGACGACCTCAGGAGGGTACCGAGCTGCATTGTTGTCGGGGTCTTCGATTGACACTGCTTGGAAGGCGCGCTCGAGGGAGCACACCGCATCTCTTTCTTTGCAGGGGACTGTGATGATCCCGCCACTTCCTGGCATCTTGAGGACGTTGTAGCCGTGGTGCGTCACGACCATGAACTTGGCCAGGGGCGGATACCCGAGGATGGCATTGTATGGTTGACGGATGTGGGCAATGTCGAAGTCGATGAGCTCGGTGCGGTAGTTGTCGCACTGTCCAAAGGTGACGGGGAGGCGGACCTGCCCGATCAGGGTGGTGGAGCCGTCGGTCACTCCTGAGAAAGGCTTGGTGGGCTGAAGCTGATCATACAGCACTTGGAGGTTGTCGAACGTGTCGACGGACAGGACGTTGAGCCCTGCACCGCCATCGATGAGAGTCTTGGTAACTTGCATGTTGCTAATGACTAGTGAACAGAGCATCGGGAGGGCACCGGCGGTAGCCGCGCACTTGAGCTGATCTGCCAAGATGAATGTGATGGCGCACTTGCCATCTGAGCAGGCGCGTGGCCTCGAGCTTGGGGAGGACTGCATTCACTTCACGAGCGAACTGTTTGAAGATACGCTGTGAGGCTGGGGCTTGAGCTCCGCCCAAGATGCAGGCGATGGCACACGGCTCCTGGAAGCCCCCAGCCCCCTCGTCCTGATGGTGGTCGTCATTCCTTCTTGGTGGTGGCGGTAGTGGAGGGAGACCGGCATTGTCCTGAGGATGATCCTCACAAGGATGATCCCTCTTGGCGCCCTCGCGAGACTGATCCTGCCAGCGGTCCTCACGAGGCCGGTCACGCCACTCCTGGCGCGGGCCACGGTCATCCCAGCGTCCGCCACCACGTCCTCCTCCTCGGCCGTAGCCCCGGTCGTTGCACTTGGGGTGTCGACCGAAGCGTCCTTCTCGAATGGCTCTGAGCTCTTGACAGTCGCCGGTGTTGTGGCTATGCAGGTTATGGAAGGTGCAGAACAGTTGGCTGCTCTTGAATGACTCGGGTTGGTCCCTGCCGTGCATTGTGTCCGGCTCCACCGCGAGCACGGCTGCTCCCTTGCGCTTCACGTCTTTGGCCTTGGCTTTCTTCTCCTCCGGATCCGCAGCTGGGAGCTCGAGGAGGGAGAGGCGCCCCTCATCAGCTCTTGCGCACTTGGTCGCTAGGTTGAACAGCTCCAGAGACGTGCACAACTCCTCGTGGATGGTGAGCTCCTCCTTCATCTTGACGTCGCGGACGCCATCGGAGAACGCGGAGATGATGGCCTCATCCGTCACCTTGGGGATCTTGAGGCGAACGTTGTTGAAGCGCTGGATGTACTTCTGGAGGGTCTCTCCTGGTTGTTGCTTGACGCAGCATAGGTCACCCGCAGCCGGTGGGCGGTCACGAGTGCCTTGGAAGTTGGCAACGAAACGGTCGCGCATCTTGTTCCAGGAGGAGATCGAGCCTGGAGGCAGGTTCAGGAGCCAGGAGCGGGCACCATCCTTGAGAGCCATAGGGAACCAGTTCGCCATGACTTTCTCGTCGCTGTTGGCCACCTCAATGCTCAGCTCGTAGAGCTGCAGGAACTCCGCGGGGTCGGGGGTGCCGTCATAGCGAGGAGGAAGATCTGGCTTGAACTTGCCCGGCCAAGCGACGCTACACAGCCCAGGGGTGAAGGCGCGGCAGCCTTCCGTGGTCACTGGGACTCTGCGCTGGTGGAGAACTTGTCCTTGATGGGGTCCGTGGCACGCGGTCTTGCCGTGGTGGCGCAGGGAGTGCGGGGGTGTTTTCTTGCGGCCGAGGGACTTCTTGGCAACTTCTTTCTTCTTGCGTGGGCGCCGGACGCGGCAGATCGCACCATGGGGGCACGTGCCTGGGCGCCAAGACTCCGTCTTGGGGCAGAGGTGGTGGAGGCGCTCCATGGGCCACGCCGCCCACGGACGACGGAGGGCGAGGCAACGAGAGGGACGATGCAGGGGATCCCCCTGCGGTGCTGACAAGCTCAGTGATGCGGTCGAGCCAGTCCTCGTAGAGGTCATTGACGAGGCGGTAGCGCAGGAGCTCGCGCGCCATGCATAGAGCGGTCTGCGCGTCCACGGGAGCGCGACGAGCGTGGGATGACGAACCGGCCGGGGTCAGCGATGGAGTGGCGGTGCGGCCGTCCCGCCGCACCGAGGAGTGCGGCGAGGATGCTTGCTTCTCGTTCCCCGTTAGGCCGGTGGCGGCGTTGGCGGCAGGCGATGGAGAACGACAGGGTGGCCCGCCAACGAGAGTCGTCTGAGCAATACGGGCAGCGAGGGCACCCCGGCGCTCAACGCGAGCGCGGCGAGCGTCCGCCATGGAGACAATGAAGCAACGGGACGCGGAGCGACGGAAGGGAAGCTTCAGCGCACCCCTACCTGGTGCGCCAAATGTCAGATCTCGGGTTCCGGCAAAACCCACAAGGTTTGAACACTGGGGTGTGCGCAAAGATCTCCCCCTACCGATCCACGTCCTAGCTTCGCTAAGATCTCAAGGGCTAGCTCGACGAACTCGCAACACAAAGGACACAAGATTTATACTAGTTTAGGCCACTGTTGTGGTGCAATACCCTACTCCAGTGTGGTGTGGTGGATTGCCTCTTGGGCTAAGGATGAACAGTACAAGGGGAAGAACAGCCTCCTGAGGAGAGGTGTTCTTGTGCTTGGTGAACTTGTGGTTGTTCGGATCTCATCCGCTAGCTATGGTGGTGGCTAGTCCTATTTATAGAGGCCCTGGTCCTCTCCCCAAATATTGAGTGGGAAGGAGCCAACAACGACCAATTTGAAAGGGGATAGCTAGTACAGCTTATCCTCACAAAAGCAGTCTTCGTCTGCAAAAGGCTCTCGTGGTGACGCCGCCTTGGGCTCCATGGTGACCTCCGTCTTGCCGTCCTGCTGGTCTTGGTCTCGTTGCACCGATATGGAAACCTTTGCTTGACGCCTCGGTACTCCGCGCCTGCGCTTGCTTCCTTAGCACCAAAGAGGAAACAAGGACACTATGCACGCTAGCGCCCACCTGGCGCCCGTCTGATCTTGATCGTCATGGCTCACGTCATTGAAACCTCGCGGGGTTTGCCTTGCCTTGAACTCTCCACCCCTCGCGAGCCAGCCTGGTGAGGGCGCTCCCGAGGAGGTCTTGTGTCATCCGCCTCGCGAGGCTTGGCCCCTCGCGAGGGTCTTGAGTGCTTGTTGGTGAAGATGGGCCATTCGGGCCCGCTCGCAGAGCCATGCCATGGGCCGCAGGAAGGCAAGTCTGGGGACCCCCATTCCCAAAACACCAACATGCGCCATGAGCGGCGCAGCCTGCGCGTTCACCAGCCCGCGACGAGCATGGGAAGACGAAGCAGCCACCGGAGTCAGCGATGGAGTGGCGGTGCGTCCATCACGCCGCACAGAAGGATGCAGCGACAAAGCCTACTGCTCATGGGCCGTGGGGCCGGTGGCCGCATTTGCCACATGTGATGGGGAACGACGAGGGGCGCCGTCGCCTGCAAGTGCTGTATGGGTGACGCAGGCAGCGAGGGCAGCTTGGCACTCAACACGAACTTGACGAGCGTCAGCCATGAGGATGGTGGAATGGTGGCGAATCGGCCGGTGGGAGAGAGGATCTGACGCACCCCTACCTCGCGCGCCAAATGTCGAATTCAGGGCTCTGCAGACCCAAGAAAGATTCAAACTCTGGGGTGCGTGAGAAGAACACAATCTCCCCAGCCTACTAACTCGACGCTCTCACAACCTAGCTCGATGAACGGGAGAGGAAAGAGACATGGCAGTTTACCCACGTTCGGGCCACCTTGCGGTGTAAGACCCTACTCCTGCTTTGTGGTGGATTGGCCTCTCGGTGGGCTGAGGATGAACTAGTACAGAGGAAGAACTACCTCAGGAGGTCTGTTCTTGTGTTGGAGTGAGTTGGTGGGGGTTCGGATTAGGTTCGATCCCCCTTCTATGGTGGTGGCTAACCTATATTTATAGTGGCCTTGGTCCTCTTCCCCCAAAATGAAGGCGAGAAGGGACCCCACAACGTCCAAGTTTGAAGGGAGACAAATAGTACATCTTATCCTGACGAAAGGTGGTCTTCGCATGCAAAGCTTTTGGTCATGACGTCGTGGTGGGCTCGGCGACGACCTCTGTCATGTCGTCCTGGTGGTCTTGGTCTTGTAGGACGGAAATGGAAACCTTTGGCTGATTCCTCGGGACTCCGCGCCTGCGCTTGCCTCCTTAGCACCAAAGAGGAAACCTGCTGTACTGCGCCCGCTGGCACCCGCCTAGCCTTGGTCGTCATGGCTTGCATCATCTTAACCTCATGAGGTGAGCGCCTGCATTGGAATCTCTGCTCCTCGGGAGCCATCCTAGGGAGGTTGCTCCCGTCGGAGGTCTTGGTGTCGTCCGCCTCACGAGGGGTCTTGTCGATGCTGGAGATGGGCTGTACTGGGCCGCTGATGGAGCCACGCCGTGGGCCGCAGGCAAGCAAGTCCGGGTACCCTGGTTCCTAGAACCCCGACACACAAGTAGCAGGAAGAATTTCTGGCGCCGTTGCCAGGGAGACATCATCAACATCTATCAAGTACCTACGCACAAACTTTCAGCTCCTTGCATTTACATTATTTTCCATTTGCCTCTCGTTTTCATCTCCCCCACTACTAAACAGTTTTCAGAAGAAAAAAATAGGTTTGCCTTTTTGCTTATTGCTTGCTTTTTGCCTTCGTGTCAACACTCAAAAACAGAAAAAGAAATAATAAAAATTAAGATGGATCCTCATCCTCTTGCTAATTGATAACCCATAAGTATAGCGGATCGCAACAGTTTTCGAGGTAGAGTATTCAGCCCAAATTTATAGATCTGACCCAAGGGGAGCCAAAGAATATTTGCAAGTATTAGCAGTTGAGTTGTCAATTCAACCACACCTGGAGATTAATTATCTACGGCAAGGTGATCAGTAACATAGTAATATGATGGTATTGATAGCAGTGGTAACAATAATAGTAACGGTAACAGTGATAGCAATGATTTTGTAGAAAGTGTAATAGTAACAGCAGCAGTAGTAACTTAGCAAGAGCAATATGTGGAAAATCCATAGGCATTGGATCGGTGAATTCGTTGGATGATATTAATCATATAACAACCATAACCTAGGGCGATACGGCACTAGATCCATTTCATAAATATAATTTAGGCATGTATTCCGTAAATAGTCATATGTGCTTATGGAAAAGAACTTGCATGACATCTTTTGTCCTACCCTCCCGTGGCAGTGGGGCCCATAAGGAAACTAAGGGATATTAAGGCCTCCTTTTAATAGAGAACCAGAACAAAGCAGTAACACATAGTGAATACATGAACTCCTCAAATTACCGTCATCACCGGAAAGTATCCCAATTACTGTCACCCTGGGGTTTATGGATCATAACACGTAATAGGTGAATATGACTTGCAAGATCGGATCTAGAACATAAATATAATGGTGAAAACATAAAAGGTTCAGATCTGAAGTCATGGCACTCGGGCCCAAAGTGACAAGCATTAAGCATGGCAAATTCATAACAACATCAATCTCAGACCATAGTGGACAAAACTAACTCGATTACATGATGAATCTCATCCAACTCCTCACCGACCAGCAAGCCTAGGAAGGAATTACTCACACCCGGTGGGGAGCATCATGGAATTTGTGATGAAGGAGGCTTGGTGATGACAAAGGCCAAAGATTCCCCTCTCCGGAGCCCCGAACGGGCTCCAGATCTGGCCTCCCAATGAAGAACAGGAGGTGGGGGCGGCTTCGTATTGTGAAACGTGATGAAACTTCATCCACGATTTTTTCTTTGAAAATAGGATTTTATAGCGTCGGAATTAGGGTCTGCGGGGCCATGAGGTGGGGACAAACCACCAAGGCACGCCCAAGGTGGGGTGCCATGGTGTCTTGTACCCAGCCAGGGCCCCCCTTCGATGGTTCTTGGCTCTATTTATTGTAAAATAATTCTCCAAAAAGTTTTGTTCCATTCTGAGAACTTCTATTTCTACACAAAACAACACCATGGTAGTTCTGCTGAAAAAAGCATCAGTCCGGGTTAGTTTCATTCAAATCATGAAAATTAGAATCCAAAACAAGAGCAAAAGCGTTAGGAAAAGTAGATACAACGGAGATGTATCACTAATCTTTTTAAAATATCAAATTATGATGAACCAATTCCTTGTGAATTGAGTGCACTAGATTATCTTTATGAAGTTTTTCTTGAAATTCATGAATCTGAAAATTGTGATGAAGTGTTAAAAGAAGAAATTTATAAGGTGATTCATGATAGCTCCTTGAATGAAAAGCATTTGCAATGTTATTATTATAAATTCTATTAATGTCAACTGTGTTAATGATATACAAGACCCCAATCTTGGGGATGATAATTTTGTTATGGCTACTACTTATTGCAATGACCATGATTGGGGTGATAACAATTCTTATGATCTTAAAATTTTATTTAAGCCTCATGATGAATATGTTTGCCATAATACTGAAAGTGGGATTGGAAGAGTGTCAACTTTAGGTAAAAATAATCCCACATATTTGAGGAGTGTTCAATCTTATGAATTTTTTTATGGAAGTGGGTTTGGAGAGGTCTTGACTTTAGTTGATGTTAATACCACTATTTTGGAAGACTATAAAACTTTTATGCATGTGGATCATGAAGAGAAAAATTTATATGATAGCTATATTGTTGAATTTGATTATGATCTTACAAGTAATTATTATGAGAGAGGAAATATGGTCGTAGAAATTTTCATGTTACTAAATTCCCTCACGTTATGTTGAGATTGCTAACGCTTTATTCCTTCCTTTTTATATGCTAGATATTTCTTGTCTTGGTAATTTGTTTGCTTATAAATTCCTATGCATAGGAAGTATGTTAGACTTAAATGTGTTTGTCACATGTTTTATGATGTTCTCTTTGTGTTTCAATTATTATCTTTCATGTGAGCATCATTGAAATCTCAAAGCCTATCTTAATGACTATAAAGAAATAGCTTGTTGGGAGACAAACCAATATTTATCTTTTCTACTTTCTTGTGTGCACACAATTATTTTACTGTTATGGTTGCCTTTTTGTGTTTTAATTAGTCTTTGTGCCAAGTAAAGCTTTTGGGACGATTTGGATTATGGTTGCTTTGATTCTATGCAAAAACAAAAACTTTTGCGTCCAATAGCAGAATTGTTGAGATTTGCTGGAGCATGATAAAATTATGAATTTACACATGATTAATATACAAATTGCCCACGTTGTACTAATTTTTCAGAATTTTTGTAGTTACAGAAGTATGGTCATTGTTCGAATTACTACAGATTGTTCTATTTTTGACATATTCTATTTTCGTTGTGTTGTTCACTTGTCTTGGTGAATCTATGGGTTGTGTCGGGGCATATAAGCCATGGTGAAGTTAGAATACAATAGGTATAATGCAATAATAAAATATGAATGGGTTTGCAACAGTACCTAAAGTGGTGATTTGCTTTGTTATACTAATGGATCTCACGGAGGTTTTGTTGAGTTTTGTGTGCTGAAGTTTTCATATTTTGAGTGAGACCATGATGGATGAAGGAATAAGGAGTGGCAAGAGCCTAATCTTGAGGATGCCAGAGGCACCTCATGGTAATAATCTAGGACTCACAAGCAACTAAGCTTCGGGATGCCGCGGAAGGCATCCCCTCTTTCTTCTACCGACCATCGGTAATATTATTTGGAGCTATATTTTTATTCATCACATGACATGAGTTTTGCTTGGAGCGTCGTGTATGATATGAGTCTTTGCTTTGTTTGCCTTTTAATTTGTCACAATCCTCTTTTCCGGACACACCTATTTGAGTGGGACACACATTTTTCATGATTTGTTAGAATACTCCATGTGCTTCACGTATATCTTTTGAGCTAGGCAGTTGCTCTAGTACTTCACTTATACCTTTCTTAGCATGGTGGTGATTATATTTTAAAGAAATATATGCTTCACCTATATCTTTTTGAGAGTCGATAATAGTAATGGTAATTTGCGCAAGATATGAATTTGGTCTCAATGTGATGAATATCCAAGAAGGATATAATAAAAACTTGCATGTAGATCATTGGATATGATAAGCTTGATTCCTTGTAATAGTTTTGCGATATGGAGATGTTAATATGTGAATTATGCTAGTGAGTAAAATTGTTATTTAGTAAGAATATTAGTGTTAAGGTTTGTGATTCCCTATGCATGCACTTAAAGTCAATAGTTATGCAACAAAGTTAAATCCTACTTATGGTGCTTTATTCAGTGTTAGTTATTCTCAATGCATGTTTATGGCCATTTTCGTTTTTCGGTTGGTTACTTCTCAATCTATTTGCTAGCCTTCATTTGTACTAAGCGGGAATACTGCTTGTGCATCCAATTCCTTAAACCCAAATTTTTGCCAAATGAGTCCACTATACCTACCTATATGCGGTATTTACATGCCATTCGAAGTAAATGAGGATGTGCTAACTCTAGTCATTCAAAAATGCGTTTTGTATGCCCCTACCACTCATGAAGCGACAGGGGTGGTCAATATCTTTCATGCTAGATGGGTTATTATCAAGATGAGTGTTTACTCACTTGTAATTGCATGATAAAATTCTCGGTAATAGGGATCCCCAGTCCCAAAATGCAAAAAATAATAAATTCCTTAGAAAGTTGAAAGTTTGGAAGGCACTCATGGATACGGCTAGCCATAGATTGTGAAAGAATTGTGGAAATGAAATGAACTTTATTTTCTATTTGGGAACCGCCTATAATGTGTCTAGCATGCAATATATTAGAAACTTTCGATTGTGACGTTGACAGGAAAAGCATGCCTCTCTCAAAAAACTAATTTTATCTCTGTTTTAAACGTTGAGCTCTGGCACCTCTGCAAATCTTTACTTCCCTCTACGAAGGGCCTATCTATTTTACTTTTTTACTTTTAGTTTGAGTATCCATCTTCTCTTATAAGCACCAACTGGAGAGCACTATGTCATACTTGTGCATTGGATGTAGTTAATATTGATTGTGTTTCATGCATGGATCAATGACTAAGCATGATGGGCTATAGATAACTTTCTTTACTGTTGATATTTTGAAAGGCATGCTTGCTTGTTGGTATGCTTGAGTATTTATGTTTTTACGTCAAACTATAAACTATTGCTTTGAATCACTTGTGTCCAAATATCCATGCCACAAAGAAAATATTTTATAATGAATATGATAGGTAGCTGATGCGGCTTGAACTACGTCGGTATTTCCCCAAAGAGGAACGGATGATGCAGCACAGCTACGATAGGTATTTCCCTTGGTGATGAGACCAAGGTTATCGAATCAGTAGGAGAACCATGCAGCACCATGTAAACAACTCATGTACACAAAGAACAAATACTTGCAACCCAACGTACGAGAGGGGTTGTCAATCCCTCATGGGTAGAAAGACAGCTAAAATTGTAGTAGATTGGATAAATAGATCTCGCGGGAACGCAAGATAAAATAAATAAATAAAAATTGCATCAAAGTATTTTTGGATTAACAGATCTGGAAATAAAACAAATATAATAAAGAAGAGACCCAGGGGCCGTAGATTTCAGTGGCTTCTCTCGAGAAAAATAGCATACGGTGGGTAAACAAATTACTGTTGGTCAATTGATAGAACTTCAAATAATCATAACGATATCCAGACAATGATCATTATATAGGCATCACGTCCAAGATTAGTAGAACGACTCCTGCCTGCATCTACTACTATTACTCCACACATCGACCGCTATCCAGCATGCATCTAGTGTATTAAGTTCATGGAGAAACGGAGTAATGCAATAAGAGCGATGACATCATGTAGACAAGATCTATTCATGTAGAAATAGACCCCATCTTGTTATCCTTAATAGCAACGATACACACGTGTCGGTTCCCCTTATGTCATTGGGATCATGCACCATAAGATCGAACCCATCACAAAGCACCTCTTCCCATGGCAAGAAAAATCGATCTAGTTGGCCTAACTAAACCAAAGATTCGAAGAAGAAATACGAGGCTATAAGTAATCGTGCATATAAGAGATCAAAGAACTCAAATAACTTTCATGAATAAAAACATAGATCTGATCATAAACTCAAAGTTCATCGGATCCCAACAAACACACCGCAAAAAGAGTTACATCAAATAGATCTCCAAGAGACCATTGTATTGAGAATCAAAAGAGAGAGAGGAAGCTATCTAGCTACTAACAACGGACCCGTATGTCTACAATGAACTACTCACGCATCATCGGAGAGGCACCAAGAGGATGATGAACCCCTCTGTGAAGGTGTCTAGATTGGATCTGGTGGTTCTAGAACTTGCGACGGCTGGAATTGATTTTCGTCGACTCCCCTAGGGTTTCTGGAATATTGTGGTATTTATAGAGCAAAGAGGCGGCGCGGGAAGCCACCGAGGTGGGCACAACCCACCTGGGCACGCCTGGGCCCCCAGGAGCGCCCTGGTGGGTTGTGCTCCCCTCAGAGCACCCCTCGGGTACTTTCTTGGCCCATCTGGTGTCTTCTAGTCCAGAAAAAATCCACAAGAAGTTTCGCTGCATTTGGACTCCGTTTGATATTGATTTCCTGCGATGTAAAAAACAAGTAGAAAACAACAACTGGCACTGGGCGCTATGTCAGTAGGTTAGTCACAAAAAATGATATAAAGTTTCTATAAAATGATTTTAAAACATCCAAGAATGATAATATAACAGCATGGAACAATCAAAAATTATAGATACGTTGAAGACGTATCAGCATCCCCAAGCTTAATTTCTGCTCGTCCTCGAGTAGCTAAATGATAAAAACAGATGTGGAATGCTCCCTGACATGTTCATCACACATTATTTTCTTCGTAGCATGGACATTTGGACTTTTATATAATTCAAAGCAATAGTCTAGTTTTGACATGAAGATTTCAATGCTCAAGCATATCAACAAGCAACCATGTCTTTCAAAATATCAACGCTAAAGCAAGTTATCCCTCCCATTATGCTCAATCATTGATCCATTCAAGAAACACACTCGCATATTAGCTACACCCAATGCTCAAGTACGATCATAGTGCCCCTTAGTTGGTGCTTTATAAGATAAGATGGAGACTCAAATAAAAATAAAAATTGCATAAAGTAAAAGAAAGGCCCTTCACGGAGGGAAGTAGGGATTTGTAGAGGTGCCAGAGCTCAAAGCGAAAAAGATAGAGATAAAACATTTTGGGTGGCATGCTTTTCCTATCAATGAAAACGGCCGAGTAGTTCCCAATACTTTCCATGCTAGATATATCATAGGCGGTTCCCAAACAAAAAATATAGTTTATTCCTTTTTCAACCATACTTTCACTTTCCATGGCTAACCGTATCCACGGGTGCCTTCCATAGCAACACTTTCCAAGGAACTATTATTTGACAACATGAAGTAAATTC
The DNA here is from genome assembly GCF_003073215.2 of Triticum urartu. Lineage (NCBI taxonomy): Eukaryota > Viridiplantae > Streptophyta > Magnoliopsida > Poales > Poaceae > Triticum > Triticum urartu. Next base: position 347,805,334 of record NC_053027.1, on the reverse strand, counting down.
ATTTTCTCATTTCGGGACTGGGCATCCCTAATACCTTTGTCGTACTCTCGTGCAATGACAAGTGAGTAAACACTCATCTTGAGAATAACACATCTAGAATGGAAATATATTAGCCACCCCCTACCGTTTCATGAGAGGTACAAGCACACAAAAGAGAAATTTATTTTGAAAATTAGAGATGGCACATACAAATTTGCTTAGAATGGCAAAAGAATACCGCATATAGGTAGGTATAGTGGACTCATATGGCAAAACCGATTTAAAGGATTTTGGATGCACAAGTAGTGATCATACTTAATGCAGATCAAGGCTAGCAAAAGATTGAGAAGCATCCAACCAAGAAACAAAAAATCTCATAAGCGAGCATTAAGCATAACTAACACCGAATAATGCACCACAAGTAGGATATAATTTCATTGCATAACTATTGACTTTTGTGCTTGCATAGGGAATCACAGACCTTAACACCAATATTCTTACTAAAGCATAATTACTCATCAACATGACTCACATATCACTATCATCAGATCTCAAAATTATTACAAAGAATCAAGTTTATTTTGTCCAATGATCTTAATGGAAGTTTTCATTATATCCTCCTTGGGTATCTATCACTTTTGGAACTAGTTTCATATGTTGCTTTTGATAGCTCAAACAAATATAAGTGAAGAACATGAGCATAAATAATTTCTTCTCTCAAAATAATTAAAGTGAAGCAAGAAAGAATTTCATTAAAAAATTACTAACTCTCAAATAAATCTAAACGCATGAGAGCATTTCTTAAAAAATACTAAAGCACACCATGCTCAAAAAGATATAACTGAAGCACTAGAGCAATTCCATAGCTCATAAAGATTTAAGTGAATCATAGAGAGCAATTCTGACAAGTCATAGCATAATTTTGGCTCTCTCAAATAGGTGTGTCTAGCAAGGATTCATGACTTAAAATAAAAATCAAAACAATCAAAGACTCATATCATACAAGATGCTCCAAGAAAAACTCATAATATGTGACGAATAAAAATATAGCTCTGAGTAAAATACTGATGGTTGTTAGAAGAAAGAGGGGATGCCACACGGGCATCCCCAAGCTTAGTTGCTTGTTTCTCTTTGGATAATAGCTTGGGATGCCATGGGCATCCCCAAACTTAGGGTCTGCTTAGTCCTTAGTTTTTCATCCATCGTAATATCACCCAAAACTTGAAAAACTCAAGCACACAAAACTCAACAAAACCTTCATGATATCTGTTAGTATATGAAACCAAATCACTACTATATGTATTGTTGCAAACCCATTCATATTTTATTTTTTGCATTATATGTAATGTATTCCAACTTTTCTATGGCAAAAACTCTTCAAAGGAAACCATAGAATCATCAAAACAAGCACACAACACAAAGAAAACGGAATTTTTCAAAAACAGAACAGTCTATAGCAATTTGAATATCTCAAATACTTCTGTAACTCCAAAAATTCTGAAACATTACTACAACGTGGAATTTGTATATTAATCTTCTGCAAAAAGAATCAGTATTTTATCACGCTTCTATTAAAATGAAAATTATTTTTGTGAGCGCAAAAGTTTCTGTTTTTCAGCAAGATCAAATCAATTATCACCCAAGATGATCCTGAAGGATTTGCTTGGCACAAAAACTAATTAAAACATAAAAAACACAATCATAATAGTAGCATAATTGTGCAAACACTCAAGAACAGAAAGAAAAAGACAAAAATAAATTTTATTCATTGGGTTGCCTCCCAACAAGCGCTATAGTTTTACGCCCCTAGCTAGGCATAACGCAAAGATCTAAGTATCCTCATCTTTGTTTCTAGACACTTATGATGCCCTCATGATTGATTCATATGGTGGCTCAATTATAGTTCTAGAGAAGTGTTTCATACCCTTCCTTAGTGGAAATTGAAATTTAATATTGCCTTCTTTCATATAAATCACGGCACCAATAGTACGTAAAACGGTCTACCAAGAATAATTGGACAAGATGGATTGCAATCAAGATCAAGAACAATAAAATCTATGGGCACATAATTCCTATTTGCAAGAAAAATAACATCATTAATTCTTCCCATAGGCTTTATAATAGTAGAATCCGCCAAGTGCAAATTTAAAGAACGTTCTTCAATATCGGTAAGACCAAGCACATCACATAAATATTTTGGAATTGTAGAAACACTAGCACCCAAGTCACATAAGGCAAAACATTCATAATTCTTAATATTGACTTTGATAGTAGGTTCCCATTCATCATGTAATTTTCTAGGAATTGAAACCTCTAAGTCCAACTTTTCTTCTAAAGCTTTCATCATAGCATCAACAATATGTTAAGTAAAAGCTTTATTTTGTTCATAATCATGGGGTGAATTTATCATGGATTGCAACAAACAAATACAATCAATCAAAGTGCAACTATCATAATTAAAGTCTTTGTAATCCAAAAGAGTGGGCACATCACTAGTTAAAGTTTTGACCTCCTCAAACCCACTTTTATCAATTTTCTTAACGAGATTTTCACCCTCCGAATTATCGGGAAGCCTTCTAGCTAAAGTTGACTATTCTTCAGTACCTTTATTATCAATCTTAATTTTACTAAACAAAGAATCAATGGAAGAAACACCAATCATTTTAAGATCTTCATCACTTTTATGAAAGCAATCACTAAAAAACGCTTTTTCGAAAATTCTCTTCTAGTTGTAAGCATAGCGGTTCTTTTCTTATTTTCATCCATAGAAACATAAAGAGACTTAATTTATTCCTCAACCTTAGGCACAAAAAATTTCACCTTGAGATTTTCTACATCATGAGAAATTCTATCAATACTTCTAGACATATCATCAATCTTATTCAGCTTTTCTTCTATTGTAGCATTGCAAACTTTTTGAGTATTGATAGATTCTTTAATATTATTCTCAAGATCAGAGATGTTCCTATTATTATTATAAGGAGGATTACCATAGTAATTACCATAATTATTAGAGGAATTACTAGGAAAAGGCCTAGGATTAAAATTACCTCTATAAGCATTGTTATTGAAATTGTTTCGCGAGATAAAATTCACATCTATGGCATCACTATTTTGCTCAATCAAAGTAGACAAATGCACATCATTAAAATCAATATGAGCACTTCTATTAGCAACCAATTTCATAAGAGCATCGACTTTTTCACTCAAAGAAGAAATTTCTTCAACCGAATTAACATTTTTACTAGTAGGAGCTCTTACGGTATGCCATTGTGAATAATTTGTCATAATATTATCAAGAAATTTGGTGGCTTCACCCAAAGTAATTTCCATAAAATTACCCCCCGCGGTAGAATCAAAAAGATTTCAAGAAACAAAATTCAACCCTGCATAAAAAATTTGTATGATCATCCAAAGATTTAACCCATGAGTTGGGCAATTCCTTAGCATTAATTTCATCCTTTCCCAAGATTGTGCAACATGCTCATGTTCAAGTTCCTTGAAATTCATGATCTGGGTTCTAAGGGAAATAATTTTTGCGAGCGGAAAATACTTAGTAATAAAGGCATCTTTGCACTTATCCCAAGAATTGATACTATTGCTAGGCAAAGAAGAAAACCAACTTTTTGCACGATGTCACAAAGAAAATGGAAATAATTTCAACTTCACAATATCATTGTCCACATCTTTTTTTCTTTTGCATATCGCATAATTCCATGAATGTGTTAAGATGGGACACGGCATCCTCATTAGGAGTACCGGAAAATTGATCTTTCATAACGAGATTCAACAAAGCGGCATTAATATCACAAGACTCCGCACTAGTGGCGGGAGGAGCAATCGGAGTGCTAATAAAATCATTGTTGTTGGTATTGACGAAATCACACAACTTGGTGTTCTCTTGAGTCATCGTGACTACACAACAAGATTGCACTCAAAACAGATCTGACGAGAAAACGGCGAACGAAAAAGAGGGCGAATAAAAATGACAAATTTGTGAAATGGGAGAGAGGAAAATGATAGGCAAATGGAAAATAATGTAAACTGCAAGGAGATGAGATTTGTGATTAGGAAACTGGTAGATGTTGGTGATGTCTCCCCGGCAATGGCGCCAGAAATTCCTTTTGATGCGGCTTGAACTACGTTGGTATTTCCCTAAAGAGGAAGGGATGAGGCAGCATTGCTATGGTAGGTATTTCCCTCGGTGATGAGACCAAGGTTATCAAACCAATAGGAGAACCACGCAACACCACGTAAGCAACTCCCGCACACAAAGAACAAATACTTGCAACCCAACGTAAGAGAGGGGTTGTCAATCCCTCACGGGTAAAAAGATAGGTAAAATTGTAGTAGATTGGATAAATAGATCTCGCGGGAACGCGAGATAAAATAAATAAATAAAACTTGCAGCAAGGTATTTTTGTATTTTTGGACTAATGGATCTGAAAATAAAAGCAAATAAAAATTGATCGCAAAGGCAAATATAATAAAGAAGAGACCCAGGGACCGTAGATTTCACTAGTGGCTTCTCTCGAGAAAAATAGCATATTGTGGGTAAACAAATTACTGTTGGGTAATTGATAGAACTTCAAATAATTATGACGATATCCAGGCAATGATCATTATATATGAAGGAAATATGCCCTAGAGGCAATAATAAAGTTATTATTTATTTCCTTATATCATGGTAAATGTTTGTTATTCATTCTAGAATTGTATTAACCGGAAACATGATACATGTGTGAATACATAGAGAAACAGATTGTCACTAGTATGCCTCTACTTGACTAGCTCGTTGATCAAAGATGGTTATGTTTCCTAACCATAGACATGAGTTTTCATTTGATAAATGGGATCACATCATTAGGAGAATGATATGATTGACTTGACCCATTTCGTCAGCTTAGCACTTGATCGTTTTAGTTTACTGCTATTGCTTTCTTCATGACTTATACATGTTCCTATGACTATGAGATTATGTAACTCCCGATTACCAGAGGAACACTTTGTGTGCTACCAAATGTCACAATGTAACTGGGTGATTATAAAGGTGCTCTACAGGTGTCTCCGATGGTACTTGTTGAGTTAACATAGATCAAGATTAGGATTTGTCACTCTGATTGTCGGAGAGGTATCTCTTGGCCCACTCGGTAATGCACATCACTATAAAGCCTTGCAAGCATTTTAACTAATGAGTTAGTTGCGTGATGATGCATTACATAACGATTAAAGAGACTTGTCGGTAACAAGATTGAACTAGGTATTGAGATACCGACGATCGAATCTCCGGCAAGTGACATACCGATGACAAAGGGAACAACGTATGTTGTTATGCGGTTTGACCGATAAAGATCTTCATAGAATATGTGGGAGCCAATATGAAAATCTAGGTTCCGCTATTGGTTATTGACCGGAGACGTGTCTCGGTCATGTCTACATAGTTCTCGAACCCGTAGGGTCCGCACGCTTAAAGTTCGGTGACGATCGTTATTATCAGTTTTTGTGTTTTGATGTACCGAAGGTAGTTCGGAGTCCCGGATATGATCACAGACATGATGAGGAGTCTCTAAATGGTCAATACGTAAAGATCGATATATTGGACGACTATATTCGGACACCGGAAGTGTTCCGGGTGATTTCGGAGAAAACCGGAGTGCCGGAGGGTTACCGGAACCCCCCCCCCCCCCCCCCGGGAAGAAATAATGGGCCTTATGGGCCTTAGTGGAGAGAGAGAGGTCTGGCCTAGGGCAGGCTGTGCGCCCCTCCCGCTCGGGTCTGAATTGGACTAGGAGAGGGGGCGGCGCCCCCCTTTCCTTCTCCCTCTCCCCCTTCCTTTCCCCCTCCTAGTAGGAGTAGGAAAGAGGGGAGTCCTACTCCTACTAGGAGGAGGACTCCTCCTCCTGGCGCACCATAGAGGGTCGGCCGGCCTCCCCCCTTGCTCCTTTATATACGGGGGCAAGGGGGCACCTCTAGACACACAAGTTGATCATCGATCCCTTAGCCGTGTGCGGTGCCCCCCTCCACCATAATCCACCTCGATCATATCGTAGTGGTGCTTAGGCGAAGCCCTGCGTCGGTAGCAACATCATCACCATCAACACGCTGTCGTGCTGACGGAACTCTCCCGTGAAGCTCTGCTGGATCGGAGTTCCTGGGACGTCATCGAACTGAACGTGTGCTGAACTCGGAGGTGCCGTGCGTTCGGTACTTGGATCGGTTGGTTCGTGAAGACGTTCGACTACATCAACCGCGTTCTCATAACGCTTCCGCTTACGGTCTACAAGGGTACGTAGACGATACTCTTCCCTCTCGTTGCTATGCATCACCATGATCTTGCGTGTGCGTAGGAATTTTTTTGAAATTACTATGTTCCCCAACAGTGGCATCCGAGCCAGGTTTTTGCGTAGATGTTATATACACGAGTAGAACACAAGTGAGTTGTGGGCGATACAAGTCATACTTCTTACCAGCATGTCATACTTTGGTTCGGCGGTATTGTTGGATGAAGCGGCTCGGACCGACATTACGCGTACGCTTACGCGAGACTGGTTCTACCGACATGCTTTGCACATAGGTGGCTGGCGGGTGTCAGTTTCTCCAACTTTAGTTGAACCGAGTGTGGCTACGCCCGGTCCTTGAGAAGGTTAAAACAGCACTAGCTTGACAAAATATCGTTGTGGTTTTGATGCGTAGGTAAGAACGGTTCTTGCTCAGCCCGTAGCAGCCACGTAAAACTTGCAACAACAAAGTAGAGGACGTCTAACTTGTTTTTGCTGGGCATGTTGTGATGTGATATGGTCAAGACATGATGCTATATTTTGTTGTATGAGATGATCATGTCTTGTAACCGAGTTATCGGCAACTGGCAGGAGCCATATGGTTGTGGCTTTATTGTATGCAATGCAATCGCCCTGTAATTGCTTTAATTTATCACTAAGTGGTAGCGATAGTCGGAGAAGCAATAGTTCGTGAGACGACAATGATGCTACGATGGAGATCAAGGTTTCGTGCCCGTGACAATGGTGATCATGACGGTGCTTCGGAGATGGAGATCAAAGCAAAAGATGATGATGGCCATATCATATCACTTATATTGATTGCATGTGATGTTTATCTTTTATGCATCTTATTTTGCTCAGATCGACGGTTGCATTATAAGATGATCTCTCACTAAATTTCATGGTACAAGTGTTCTCCCTGAGTATGCACCCTTGCGAAAGTTCGTCGTGTCGAGACACCACGTGATGATCGGGTGTGATAAGCTCTACGTTCACATACAACGGGTGCAAGCCAGTTTTGCACATTCAGAATACTTGGGTTAAACTTGACAAGCCTAGCATATGCAGATATGGCCTCAGAACACTTGAGACCGAAAGGTCGAGCGTGAATCATATAGAAGATATGATCCTCTAGAGTCGACCTGCAGGCATGCAAGCTTGAGTATTCTATAGTCTCACCTAAATAGCTTGGCGTAATCATGGTCATAGCTGTTTCCTGTGTGAAATTGTTATCCGCTCACAATTCCACACAACATACGAGCCGGAAGCATAAAGTGTAAAGCCTGGGGTGCCTAATGAGTGAGCTAACTCACATTAATTGCGTTGCGCTCACTGCCCGCTTTCCAGTCGGGAAACCTGTCGTGCCAGCTGCATTAATGAATCGGCCAACGCGAACCCCTTGCGGCCGCCCGGGCCGTCGACCAATTCTCATGTTTGACAGCTTATCATCGAATTTCTGCCATTCATCCGCTTATTATCACTTATTCAGGCGTAGCAACCAGGCGACACGCAGAATTGATAGAGGCAGGTGTCCCGATGTTTCGATGAGATGGTGGCTATCGTTTTCTGTGGGAGTCGACCTTGATGATCCGACTACGAACGTGCGAGACGTCGCGCCTTAGCAATCGCTAAACCAACTTCCGAGGGGTTATTGACCACGCCGGAGCACGATCAACCTGACCACGAGGGCCTGTTTCCTGCGAGCAAACGAAGAACAAGCAAGAAGCTGAGATTGCAATCTGGATATTGCGAATATAAGATGAAAGCTTTATTGATCAAGGTGGGGTTCTGTGACGTCTTGGTCTGGTCGTTGGACACAAACGAAGTACGCGAAGTTGCAGCTATGGCGAACTTTTAATCTAAACAAAACCCAAGTCTAAACGACGCCCTAATAAGGGCTGTATATATGGAGGAAGAGAGGGGAATTTCGTGGCCCTTGAGGGTGGGGTCCGAAACCAACCCTAACTCTTGTTTCCCCACACATACGGACTCTAAAAATAGCCTATACTTAAGTATTACGAAATTACATGGGCCTGGCCCATTAATAAGGTGACGCAGCACCTAGAATAGCCTATGGACGAATATTATGAAGTGGCATCTTGTATATTTCGTCCAAGGCTTCATGCACTCCTATGGCGGCTTCAAAGTCCTGAAATCATCACTTGTAACTCCGTTCTTGATCCCCTTGCGCATGCCATCAACTCCATGCGTGTTCTTGCTCCAATGTTCATCCTTCTCCAAGCTAGGCCCTTCATTTGTAAGCAAAACAAATGTATCCAATTTAGGCAGCATCATAATCTCATGAACATTAGAATCATTACCAAGAAACGAAAGTACCTGGTAATTTAATTGGCGTGCGCGAGCTCTAGTAATTGGTCCAGTATATGTAACAGTAGGGGCTGTGGGTGTAACAATGGTATTGATGTCCTCATCATCCTCCCCTTCTTGAAATGAAGTCGTCCTCGACGGAAGCGCATCTTCCTCACCCAAATAAGGCTTCAAATCTGCAATGTTAAAAGTGGGACTAACCCCAAAATCTACAGGTAGCTCAAGTTTATATGCATTATCATTTATTTTCTCTAACACCTTAAAAGGACCATCAGCACGTGGCATTAGCTTTGATTTGCGCAGATTAGGGAATCTATCTTTACGCAAATGTAACCAAACAAGATCTCCAGGCGCAAACACAACATGTTTTCTACCCTTATCTCCAGCAAGTTTATATTTAGCATTCATACGCTCAATGTTTTCCTTAGTTAACTCATGCATTTTTAAAATCAATTCAGAACGTTCTTTAGCATCAAAATTAACCTTCTCTGAAGATGGAAGAGGCAACAAATCAATAGGTGCACGAGGTAGGAAACCATACACAATTTCAAAAGGGCACATCTTAGTAGTAGAATGCAATGAGATTATAAGCAAATTCAATATGAGGCAAGCATTCTTCCCACATTTTCTGTTATTCTTCAAAACAGCCCTAAGCATAGTAGACAATGTTCTATTGACTACTTCAGTTTGTCCATCAGTTTGGGGGTGACAAGTAGTACTAAAAAAGCTTAGTCCCCAACTTAGCCCATAAACATCTCCAAAAGTGGCTAAGAAATTTAGTATCACGATCTGAAACAATAGTATTTGGCACACCATGTAAGCGAATAATTTCACGAAAGAACAAATCAGCAACATTAACAACATCATCGCTTTTATGACATGGTATAAAGTGTGCCATTTTCGAGAACCTATCCACGACAACAAATATGCTATCCCTCCCTTCTTTGTTCGAGGTAAACCTAAAACAAAGTCCATAGATATATCCTCCCAAGGAACACTAGGTACAGGCAAAGGCATATATAAACCATGAGGATTGAGTCGTGACTTAGCTTTTTGACATGTAGTGCAGCGAGCAACAAAACGCTCAACATCCCGTCTCATCTTTGGCCAAAAGAAATGTGTAGCAAGTATATCCTCCGTCTTCTTGACGCCAAAGTGTCCCATTAATCCTCCTCCATGCGCCTCCTGCAACAACAAAAGACGAACGGAGCTAGCTGGAATGCATAGCTTGTTAGCACGAAACACAAATCCATCGTTAAGAACGAACTTGTTCCAAGTTCTCCCTTCCTTACAATTCTGCAATACATCTTTAAATTCAGCATCATGCACATATTGATCTTTGATGGTCTCCAAACCAAATATTTTAAAGTCAAGTTGTGAAAGCATAGTATAACGACGAGACAAGGCATCAGCAATAACATTTTGTTTACCCTTCTTGTGTTTAATGACATAAGGGAAAGTCTCAATGAATTCAACCCATTTAGCATGTCTACGGTTCAGTTTTGCTTGACTTTTAATGTGTTCAAAGATTCATGATCAGAATGTATAACAAATTCCTTGGGCCATAAATAATGTTGCCATGTTTCTAAGGTCCGAACAAGAGCATATAATTCTTTATCATAAGTAGAATAGTTCAGACTAGGCCCACTCAATTTTTCAGAAAAGTATGCAACAGGTTTTCCATCTTGTAATAAAACACCTCCTAATCCAATTCCACTAGCATCACATTCAAGCTCAAAAGTCTTATTGAAATTAGGAAGTTGGAGTAAAGGAGCATGTGTCAACTTATCTTTCAATACCGTGAAGGCTTCTTCCTGTGCGGTACCCCAAACAAAAGGCACATCCTTCTTTGTAAGCTCGTTGAGAGGTGCAGCAATGGTGCTGAAATCTCTCACAAAACGCCTATAGAAACCAGCGAGGCCAAGGAAACTCCTCACTTGTGTGACCGTTTTGGGCTGCGGCCAACTCTCAATAGCTTCAATCTTGGCTTTATCAACTTCAATTCCCTGTGGAGTAACAACATAGCCAAGAAAAGATACTCGGTCGGTGCAAAAGGTGCTTTCCAAGGTTACCAAACAAACGTGCATCACGTAGAGCAATAAAAATAGCACGTAAATGTTCCAAATGTTCCTCCAAAGATTTGCTATAAATCAATATGTCATCAAAGTAAACTACCACAAATCGTCCAATGAAAGCACGTAAAACTTCGTTCATTAACCTCATGAAAGTACTAGGTGCATTAGTTAACCCAAAAGGCATGACTAACCACTCATATCAAACTTAGTTTTAAATGCTGTTTTCCATTCATCTCCCAATTTCATACGAATTTGATGGTATCCATACGCAAATCAACTTTGGAGAATTGTAGAGCCACTCAATTCATCAAGCATATCATCTAGCCTAGGAATAGGATGACGATAACGATAGTAATATTATTAATGCCTCTACAATCAACGCACATACGCGACGTACCATCCTTTTTCGGCACTAAAATGATAGGAACAGCACAAGGACTAAGGGATTCGCGTATATAACCTTTGTCGAGCAGTTCTTGTACTTGACGCATAATCTCCTTCGTCTCCTCTGGATTGGTACGGTATGGTGCACGGTTGGGTAGCGAAGCACCGGGAATTAAGTCAATTTGATGCTCAATCCCTCGAATAGGTGGTAATCCCGGTGGCACGTCTTGTGGAAAGACGTCAGCGAACTCCTGCAAAATGTTAGTGACAGCAGGGGGCAAAGAGGAAGGCACGTCCTCGAATGAAAATAATGCCTCTTTGCACACAAAAGCATAGCAAACAGATTTGCTGAAATCTAGCTCATCAATATCAGATTTGGTGGCAAGTAAACATGCACTTTTCAATTTAATTTCAGAAACAACAGTAGATGGTTTATTATTAGGCTTCATTTGGTGCTCAAATTCTTTTGCCACAATCTGATTTTCACTCTTATTTGTCTCCTGTTTTGCTTTATTAGCTCTATTAATATCATCTTTCAAAATGGAATCAGGAGTCATAGGAAGCAAAGTAATATTTTTATCGTTATGAACAAGAGTATACTGATTGTTTCTACCATGGTGTACAGAATTTTTATCAAATTGCCATGGTCTACCAAGTAATAAGGAACATGCTTGCATAGGTACCACATCACAATCAACATAATCAGCATATGTAGAGATACTAAAATGCACACGAACAGTACGTGTTACCTTAACCTTGCCGCTGTTGTTGAACCATTGGATGTAGTAAGGATGTGGATGTGGTCTTGTGGTGAGAGATAGCTTCTCCACCATCTCCATGCTAGCCAAGTTGTTGCAGCTCCCTCCATCTATGATGACGCGAACAGAATGTTCCTTCACAACTCCCTTTGTATGGAACAAATTATGCCTCTGATTTTGCTCAGCTTGTGTAACCTGCACACTCAAAACACGTTGAGCAACTAAACATTCATACCTGTCAGCATCTTCAGGAGCCATGTATTGCGTCTCATGATCAGAATCGTCTCCACCGTGTTCGTCACGTGTAATAAGAGCCAAAGTCTCCTCATCATAGTCACTAGCGGACTCATACCCACCATCCTCAGTAACAATCATCCACGCTTAGATGGGCATTCTCTCGCATAATGACCTCCACCCTTGCAACGTCGACAAATAATATCATGTGTTTGCCCTGTTGATGCCATGGATGAAGAAGAGCTCTTTGCAGGCCCAGAAGGTGTGCTCTTGGCAGATAGTGGTGATTGTGCCTGCTTTATTGTATCACGGTTGGAGGTGGCAGCCGACGGAGGCGCCGGTGTAGCAGAACGTGTGGAAGTAGATGATGCACGTGGTGTCCATGATGAAGGTCGACCTGCAGAAAAGTTAGTCCGCGCCAATGCCTGTCGATCCTGCACTTCACGTTCAGCTTTACAAGCAAGATGGAATAAACGAGTGATATTAGTATACTCCTTATACTCTAGAATCGTCTGAATCTCTCTATTTAATCCACCCATAAAACGTGCAAGCATAGCTTCATTCTCCTCAACAATACCACATCTAATCATGCCAGTTTGTAATTCCTGATAATATTCTTCTACAGATTTTTTCCCTGTCTTAAGCGCTGCAATTTTTGAAGTAATTCACGTTGATAATATGGTGGAACCCAACGAGTACGCATAGCAGTTTTCAAAGCAGCCCAAGTAGCAGGAATGGGATATAATCTACAATGCTCAGACCACCAAACACATGCAAACTAGTGAAGCACAAACAGCAGCAGGAACACGTCTCTCCTCGGGATATTGTAAACATGTAAATCGTTGTTCAGTTTCTAACTCCCAAGTAAGATATATATCAGGAACATATCTACCCTCAAATGGTGGAATTTCAATTTTAGTTTAGGGAGATGGTCATGATCTCGTACCTGAGGGTGAGCCCTACCATTGCCATTATTTGCATGTGGACGACCTGGTGGTTGCTGTGCTATTGGCGGCACGTAGTTCTGATTTTGATCAACCTCATCCTCATAATCTCCCACATAAGCATCCTCCTCCACATCAGCAGTAGGAGCCACAGAAGTATCAACAGCAGCACCAGCAGTTTGGCCCGACTGAAGAGGGACACGGCTCGCTCGGCGGAGGGCTGTTTCCCGACGTGGAGGTAGTCGGTGTTGTTGCTGTTGTTGCAGAGGTGCGGCAGGAGCAGCCGGTGGTGTGGTGGAAAACGCGAAAGCAATTCAGCAAACTTGTTATCGAGCTTTGTTTCAAACGTCTTCTCCATGCCATCTATCTTCTCCATGGCCTCTTCAAATCTGTTTATCACATCTTGCACCTGTCCATTCATCATTTGCTGAAACGTATCATGAAGCTCCTTGTTCGTCAAGTTCTCCCAGTCAGTCTCGTCGGCTTGTGATCCTGGCATGGTTAGCAGCAATAGAAACACACAAGAATATGATCCTACAGACTACTAACAAGTGGTGGTGGTGGCGGGTGTCACAAATCCGTCAAGCAAATCTCAAATTCTTACCAGTTCTTACCCAGCAGCAGGCGGTGATCGGCAACCGTTGTAGTCAAAAACTCTCAAAAGCTTGGATAGAGCGATTGCCAGGGAGAGTCAAACGCACGACGTAGATGTATGTGGAGCTGGGAAGGCTTATAGTATGGTAGCAAAAAGGGTCAGCAATAATCAATTCAGAGATGCAAAGTTGAATAAACGCTCAACGACGGTACTGTGCTGGTCCTAGGCTAGACCGTGCTAGAGACGCGAGCCTAGAACACTAACAAAATCACGGCGCTGCACGTAAATAAGGGAAAAGCACACTGATAGAGGCAAAGGTGTCCCGATGTTTCGATGAGATGGTGGCTATCGTTTTCTGTGGGAGTCGACCTTGACGATCCGACTACGAACGTGCGAGACGTCGCGCCTTAGCAATCGCTAAACCAACTTCCGAGGGGTTATTGACCACGCCGGAGCACGATCAACCTGACCACGAGGGCCTGTTTCCTGCGAGCAAACGAAGAACAAGCAAGAAACTGAGATTGCAATCTGGATTGCGAATATAAGATGAAAGCTTTATTGATCAAGGTGGGGTTCTGTGACGTCTTGGTCTGGTCGTTGGACACAAACGAAGTACGCGAAGTTGCAGCTATGGCGAACTTTTAATCTAAACAAAACCCAAAGTCTAAACGACGCCCTAAGGGCTGTATATATGGAGGAAGAGAGGGGAATTTCGTGGCCCTTGAGGGTGGGGTCCGAAACCAACCCTAACTCTTGTTTCCCCACACATACGGACTCTAAAAATAGCCTATACTTAAGTATTTCGAAATTACATGGGCCTGGCCATTAATAAGGTGACGCAGCACCTAGAATAGCCTATGGACGAATATTATGAAGTGGCATCTTGTATATTTCGTCCAAGGCTTCATGCACTCTTATGGCGGCTTCAAAGTCCTGAAATCATCACTTGTAACTCCGTTCTTGATCCGCTTGCGCATGCCATCAACTCCATGCGTGTTCTTGCTCCAATGTTCATCCTTCTCCAAGCTAGGCCCTTCATTTGTTAAGCAAAACAAATGTATCCAATTTAGGCAGCATCATAATCTCATGAACATTAGAATCATTACCAAGAAACGAAAGTACCTGGTAATTTAATTGGCGTGCGCGAGCTCTAGTAATTGGTCCAGTATATGGTAACAGTAGGGGCTGTGGGTGTAACAATGGTATTGATGTCCTCATCATCCTCCCCTTCTTGAAATGAAGTCGTCCTCGACGAAGCGCATCTTCCTCACCCAAATAAGGCTTCAAATCTGCAATGTTAAAAGTGGGACTAACCCCAAAATCTTAGCTCAAGTTTATATGCATTATCATTTATTTTCTCTAACACCTTAAAAGGACCATCAGCACGTGGCATTAGCTTTGATTTGCGCAGATTAGGAAATCTATCTTTACGCAAATGTAACCAAACAAGATCTCCAGGCAAACACAACATGTTTTCTACCCTTATCTCCAGCAAGTTTATATTTAGCATTCATACGCTCAATGTTTTCCTTAGTTAACTCATGCATTTTTAAAATCAATTCAGAACGTTCTTTAGCATCAAAATTAACCTTCTGAAGATGGAAGAGGCAACAAATCAATAGGTGCACGAGGTAGGAAACCATACACAATTTCAAAAGGGCACATCTTAGTAGTAGAATGCAATGAACGATTATAAGCAAATTCAATATGAGGCAAGCATTCTTCCCACATTTTCTTGTTATTCTTCAAAACAGCCCTAAGCATAGTAGACAATGTTCTATTGACTACTTCAGTTTGTCCATCAGTTTGGGGGTGACAAGTAGTACTAAAAAGCAGTTAGTCCCCAACTTAGCCCATAAACATCTCCAAAAGTGGCTAAGAAATTTAGTATCACGATCTGAAACAATAGTATTTGGCACACCATGTAAGCGAATAATTTCACGAAAGAACAAATCAGCAACATTAACAGCATCATCGCTTTTATGACATGGTATAAAGTGTGCCATTTTCGAGAACCTATCCACGACAACAAATATGCTATCCCTCCCCTTCTTTGTTCGAGGTAAACCTAAAACAAAGTCCATAGATATATCCTCCCAAGGAACACTAGGTACAGGCAAAGGCATATATAAACCATGAGGATTGAGTCGTTACATCCCAAATTTTGCAATTTGGAATGTTATACACTAGATCATCATGCATATCATATTTTCTTGCATTTTGGTTGATCCTAGAAATTTCACGCAACTCAAGGACCCTCGGAGAGAGTTGGAGATTGTTATTTTCATATTTGAGAGTTTTCTCGAATTTTGAAAATAGGATCATTTGATTTATTTATTTTATCTTCAATAATTTTCCGGTGTCAAAATATATGAGAGAGGGAATAATATGACTTTCCCAAATTTAGGAAAATGAAGATATAATAAATAGATCAATTTTGCTTGTCCGGAGTGTTTATTTGCATTTTATTTGGATAGGGAAAAATGCGCGTTTTCAAAAATTGCATTTTAGGTCCGGAGAAAAGTTCATTTTGTTCGGCTCATTTTTAGGAGTCGGGGAAAATTTACTTTAGATTTTTCGGAGTTCGTTTAGATCCTTTTTGTTTTTTTTCTGCGCGAGGAAACTATTTAAAAAAAAATTGAGCAGCGCCTTGGGCCAAAGGCCCAAGCCAAGCCACCTACCGCCGCGCTCCCAGGCGCCAGGCGCCGAGCCAGGAGCCGGTCGGCCGCCGCCGCCTCTTGCTAGGACCGAATCCTTTTAGGATTCTAGGGCGCCCCCTTGTCCCCTTTTCCTTATTTCGTTTTCTTTAGTCCTACTCCGTTTATTTTCTAGATCTTTCCTACTCCTATTCTAATTCCTTGTCCTCTACCCCAAGTAAACCCCTCCCCTCCATATAAATACCCAAGCACCCCCCCTCTAAACACATCAAATCAAAGCTCTCCTCCACACCGCGCCTTGCACCGCCGCCGCGCCGCATCACACCGCGCCCTGCGTCACCGCCGCCGCGCCGCCTCACCCGCGCGCCCCACCGCCCGCCGCACCTTCCGCCGCCGGCCACATCACACCGCGCCCTGCGTCACCCGCGCCGCCTCACCCGCGCCGCCACCCCACACCCGCGCCGCCGCCGCACCTTGCCCACGCCGCCGCCCTACGCCGACGCCGCCGGAGCCCCGTTCACCGGAGACCTCGCCAAGGTTGCCCCGCGCTACATCTATTCTTTTTCTCGGATCGTTTTCTTCTAATCGTTCCGATTCTTTTCTTCTCTAAACCGTTCCGGTTTTCTAGATCGGTTTTTCGTTCGGTTTTCTTCTCCGAAACCCTAGATCGGATTCGTTTTCTTCTCCGATTTAGTTGCTTTGGACCGTTCGCCGGACCGTTCGTCCTAACGAACGTGATCACCGGATTCTTCTAGGTTAACGAACCGTTCGTTTAACCGTTCTTCTTTTTCTTTTCGTCGGATTTATTCCGCGATCGCGATCTCAGATCCGATCTTCTTTCTAGTCTTTCTTTTCGCTCGTTTATCGGAATCAGGTGATTCAAGCGCCTGGAGTTTCGTCTCGAAACCGCCGTTCCGTCTAATCAACTTGAACAAGCTTTTTGCTACAGTAAAATTTTGACCTAGATTCAACTTGCTAGAACCGAGTTGTTTTCTTCCGCCGTTTGTTTTTCGTTCTTTCTTTGCAACCGGAGTTCTTAAGTTGAACTACCTTTGGTTCTCTTGTTCGAGTTTTACCTGTGCATTAGATGAGTACTTATTGTATGCTTGTTGTTTGTCTGCGATAGATTACCCGGATTGCGCCGCTTGTTACTTCGAAACCCTAGGACTCGCGGATCATCAGCAAGGCAAGTAACACTTTGATCATACCTTTTCTACAACCCATGTTTTATTGCATTAGATCAATCCTCACACATTGCATGATTAGGATCTAATTAAATTGTGGGATGGGAAGTAGATGAGGTAGTACCTATTACTGTATTATTATGAAACCTTTGGGAGTTACTTCTACGTTTGCTTATTATGCCATGCTATGCTAGTAGACGTGGATTGGGTGAGTGATATCCATGACAGATGTGAGATGATAATTTTAATGGTTTATTTAAGGTGGCAACTTAAACACACATCTGGGTGGATTGAGGCACCTGATGTCTAGGATTGCCTGTTTTTTTGGACCGCCACCCAGGCTCAAAGGGATCATGAGATTATTCATACTAGAAACTTCCGTGTGCAGCCACAAGCTATATGGGCTCTAGCATAGTTGACTAAGTTGTGCGAACTCTTACGGGTAGACTAGCAGATGTAGGGGATGTAGGTGGTACGGTCTAATCTGAAAGACTATGTCTCGGTCATCCGTTTCTCAAACACCATGTAGTGCGAGAAAACAAACGGAGGCGATCGAGTCATGTGGGGAAATGTGCGCAAACCTCTGCAGAGTAACAAACTAATCATGATTAGCCGTGTCCCCGGTTATGGACAACTTGAGTATCTAGTACTTGAATATCATTGTGAATCTCAACATGTTACTTCTAATTAATGTTATTGGGTTTTAATTACTTTTAATTGGGATTGAGAATGCTGTCAACCATTCTCAATGTTTCACAACCACCATGATAGTTAAATAAATTTATTCCTTTGCAGTAGGGAAAAATTGGCTTTACGCAAAACTGTAACCATAGAGCTTTCCACCAGCCATATATGCATATAGTATAGCTGTTTCATTCCATTACTCTCTATGTGTTACATTGCCAGCATATTCCATGTGCTGACCCGTTTTCGGGCTGCAACTTCTCATGTTGCAGACTTTTCAGACGACGATTGAGGTGCGTTTAGGTCGTGGCCCTATACTCAGTGATGCCGCTGGAGTTGATGGACCCATTTATCTTCCAAGTCTTCCGCTGTTATCGATATTATATGGCCTTCAGCCATATTTATTGTAATAAGTTCTTTTTGAGCCATCGATGTAATAAGTGTGTGATTGCAACTCTGCTATAAAACCTCGATGTACTGTGTGGTGTCAGCATTACTGATCCAGGGATGACACCGTAGCACAGTAGACGTGATCCATTCGGGTCAGGTCGCTACAGAGATGGTATCAGAGCACACGCTGACTGTAGGACACGACCACTAAGTTAAAGCCATAGATCACCCTTCTCTTCTCATTTTCTAACTCCTCATCTTTTCTACTCTTTTAGGATGACGCACGCGAAGATTAAGTACGCTCAACCGGATGAAGGCACACCATTTGGATTTCACCTGAAGGAAGTCACCAAGTACCTGAACATTGGATTACCAAGCTTCACGGGAACCTTCAACGCCACCCTGCCTGAAGAGGAGCGCTGGAAGGTTCAAGCTCACGTTCCGGGAAGAACATTCGCGCCAATCACGAAGCCCATAGATAGTGTTTTCAATGCACCAACCTGGAGTCTAGGAAGGAGCATGGCAGCTCATATCACCATAGGACGCATTGGAGAAGTTTATCAAGAAGACCTCAAGGACACTATGTACCAGATTTGCAGACGCCGTGATGAACAATGGGAGTTAGTCAGCACCAAGAAGGATAGATCCATTGCATCTTTCATCCAGGAGTTAAACCAGCACATTCGACGCCACGAGAACCAGATGTGCAATGATATGGTAGAGTTGAAGAATGCGAAGGCAAGGATCATCGAGCTAGAAAGAGAACTAAAGTCTACACGCAAGGACTACATGGACGAGATCGTAGCTCTAGCAAGGCACAATTGCGATCTTAAGCAGGAGATTGAAGAACTCAAGAGCAAGTTAGCATCCCAGGAGGACGACAAGTACGTCGCATGTCCAGACAACTACATCATCATCGACGACACCGATTCGGATCCAAGTGAACCCGACTTTGAAGACGAAGCTGGAGTAGATATCATGGAGTCTTCCACCGGTTCAAATTTCTAGATGACCACCAGATAGTAGTAGTATTCCCCCATGTAAACACATTATAGTCGAGCACTTTTGCGATAGTTAGACCGTTTGTAAGCCCTTGTTTGATTGATTGAAGTGAATTGTGTGCTTTTGCCTCATGTGCATATGGGTAGTGTTTTCCCTTTAGACCCCTCTATTCTTAATTCTCGACTTTTCTAAACCCTCAGATGCCTCCGAGACGTGACAATGGATTTCCACCGGAGCTCACTCAGTTGATCCAGCAGCAGAATCAATTGATGCAGATGTTAGTCCAGAATCAGCAGAACAACAACAACAACCCACCACCACCACCTGTTGACCACTTAGCCCGTTTCCTTAGGCTGAATCCGCCGGTGTTTTCCAGTAGCACCGAGCCAATAGTAGCAGACGATTGGCTCCGCAAGATAGGAAGGGAGTTGACCACTGCAGGATGCACGGATGGTGAGAAAGTGAAGTTTGCCGCACACCAGCTTGACGGACCCGCGGCAGCATGGTGGGAGAATTTCACAGCCACTTACCCAGTTGACACTGTCACATGGGATCAGTTTCAGCAAGCTTTCCGCACTGCCCATGTTTCAGCAGGAGCTATGGCCATAAAGAAGCGTGAGTTTCGCAACTTACGCCAAGGAGGAAGGACTGTTGGCCAGTATGTGGAAGAGTTTAGTAAGCTAGCCCGTTATGCCCCAGATGACGTTGCTACGGATGCAGCCAAGCAGGAGAAGTTTCTGGAAGGATTGAATGATGAACTAAGCATGCAGTTGATGGTAGCAAATTTCAACAACTACCAGGAGTTGGTAGATCGTGCCATCATGATTGAAGGGAAGCAACAGCAGATTGAGAACCGTAAGAGGAAGTATGGACAGGGGAAGTATAACTCTGGAGCCCAGCAGAAGCCCCGTTTTACCCCTAAACCGGGATTTAAGTTTCAGCACACCCATGGAGGAGGTAGCTCGCACAACCATAATGGCCACAAGAATGGTAATGGGAATGGAGGAAGCAACGGCCAGAACCGAACAACCCCATCAACCCCAACCAAGAAAGACCTGAGTCAAGTCACCTGTTTCAAGTGTTCGAAGACCGGACATTATGCCAATGAATGTCCTGAAGGCCAGAATGGAAATGGCAATGGAAGCTCTGGGAAGAAGCCAAACCCTTTCAATAGGGGACAGGTGAACCACGTTAATGTGGAGGAGATTGAAGATCAGCCCGATGCAGTAATCGGTAAGTTTTTGGTTAAGTCATTTACTGCACTCGTTCTTTTTGATACTGGTGCATCGCATTCATACATATCAAGGGGATTTGTGGAAAAGTATAGCCTGCCCACTAGGATTCTTAAAACACCTATGCTAGTAAGCTCGCCAGGAGCAGAATACATGGCCAGACAAGGATGTTTTCAAGTACCATTGAGTATAGGAAGGCATGTATTCCCAACGGATTTAATTATTCTGGAATCCCAAGGTCTGGATGTGATTCTTGGTATGGACTGGCTGTCGATGTATGGAGGAAACATCGATTGCGCCAGTAAGACAATTTTGCTTACCACACCAGAAGGAAGAAGGATCAAGTATGTATCCCGGCATGTGCCAAACAGGACACAAGTGAATTGCTTATCAGGAGTTGTGCAGGAGGAAGTACCAGTGGTAAAGGATTTTCCTGATGTATTTCCTGAGGAATTACCAGGCATGCCACCGGATAGAGACATTGAGTTTTTGATTGAGTTATTGCCAGGTACAGGCCCAATATCGAAGCGACCGTACCGGATGCCAGCAAAGGATTTGGTGGAAATTAAGAATCAGATTAAGGAGTTATTGGATAAAGGTTACATTCGCCCAAGTTCTTCACCTTGGGGATCACCTGTACTTCTAGTGGAAAAGAAGGATGGATCATTAAGGATGGTTGTAGATTATCGGGGATTGAATGAAGTAACCATCAAGAACAAGTACCCACTGCCAATGATTAATGATCTGTTTGATCGATTACAAGGAGCTAAAGTGTTTTCCAAGATCGATTTGCGATCAGGGTACCATCAGTTGAAGATTCGAGAGCAGGACATACCTAAGACAGCATTCACCACAAGATATGGACTGTATGAGTATACCGTCATGTCATTTGGATTGACTAACGCACCTGCCTATTTTATGAACCTGATGAACAAAGTGTTTATGGAGTTTTTGGATAAGTTCGTCGTAGTGTTCATTGATGACATCCTAGTTTATTCAAAGAATGAAGAGGAGCATAAGGAACATTTGCGTTTGGTTTTGGAGAAACTAAGGGAACATCAGTTATATGCCAAATTCAGCAAATGTGAGTTTTGGTTGAAGGAAGTTGGATTCCTCGGACACGTTATATCCGGAGAAGGTATAGCAGTTGACCCCACAAAGGTTGAGACCGTAACCGAATGGGAAGCACCAACAACAGTTGGAGAGGTCCGGAGTTTTCTTGGACTCGCAGGATACTACCGGAGATTTATTGAGAATTTCTCAAAAATTGCGAAGCCTATGACGGAGTTGTTGAAGAAGGAAACTAAGTTCAAATGGACTGAGGAGTGTGAGGCTAGTTTCCAGGAGTTGAAGAAACGTTTGGTTACCCCACCGGTATTGATTTTGCCAGATCAGACCAAGGATTATGAGGTGTATTGCGACGCTTCACGTCGAGGACTTGGAGCAGTGCTTATGCAGGAAGGGAGAGTTGTTTCGTATGCATCACGACAACTGAAGCCTCATGAGTTGAATTATGCCACGCATGATTTGGAGTTAGCAGCCGTAGTGCATGCGTTGAAAACGTGGAGACATTTCCTCATTGGAAATCATTGTGAGGTGTACACAGATCATAAGAGTTTGAAGTACATTTTCACTCAGAAGGAGTTGAACCTCCGACAAAGGAGATGGTTGGAGCTCATCAAGGATTATGACATGAGATTGCATTACCATCCCGGAAAGGCTAATGTAGTAGCTGACGCATTGAGCCGAAAGAGCCATGTCAATACCCTAGTGACGGGGAAAATACCCAAGGAGTTAGCAGAAAACCTTCGTGAGCTATGTTTGGAAATAGTTCCGAGAGGCTATGTAGCAGCATTGGAGATTCAATCAACATTGATGGATAAGATCAGAGAAGCTCAGAAATTTGACAAGGAGATTGCTGCTATAAAGGAGAAACTTAGCAAAGGAAAAGCAAAGGGATTTCGTGAGGATGAGCACGATACCCTATGGTTTGAGGACCGTGTTTATGTGCCCAATGACCCGAAGATCAGGAAGTTGATTTTGCAGGAGGCACATAATTCACCATATTCGATTCACCCAGGGAATACCAAGATGTATTTGGATTTGAAGGAAACATTCTGGTGGACCGGAATGAAGAAGGATATTGCAGCACATGTAGCAGTTTGTGACGTATGTCAGAGAGTAAAAGCAGAACATCAAAAGCCAGCAGGATTGTTACAACCATTGCCGATACCCGAATGGAAGTGGGATAAGATAGGCATGGATTTTATCACAGGGCTACCCAGGACAAAAGCCGGATATGACTCGATATGGGTAGTAGTTGATCGTTTGACGAAGGTAGCACATTTCATTCCAGTTAAGACCACTTACACCAGTGCTAAGTTGGCAAAGATATACATGACTAGAATCGTTTGTTTGCATGGAGTTCTGAGGAGTATCGTATCAGATAGAGGAACCCAATTTACCTCAAAGTTTTGGAATCAGTTGCATGAAACTTTAGGAACCAGACTAGAGTTCAGCACAGCTTTTCATCCCCAGACAGATGGACAGACCGAGAGAGTCAATCAGATTTTGGAAGATATGCTGAGAGCTTGTGCACTAGATTATGGATCAAGTTGGGACGAAAACTTGACGTATGCGGAGTTTTCTTATAACAACAGTTACCAAACCAGTTTGAAGATGGCCCCTTTCGAAGCTTTATACGGAAGGAGGTGCAGGACACCGTTGTCCTGGAACGAAGTTGGAGACCGTCAATTCTTTGGACCAGATTCGATTAAGGAGTCAGAACGGAAGGTTAAGTTGATTCGCGATAGGCTCAAGGTAGCCCAGTCCAGGCAGAAGAGCTATGCAGATTCTAAACGCAAGGAGATAGTTTACGAAACCGGAGACAGAGTTTACCTTCGAGTATCCCCACTTCAAGGAGTTAAGCGCTTTGGAGTTAAGGGAAAGTTAGAACCGCGTTTCGTTGGACCGTTTAAGATCGTGAAACGTATGGGAGAAGTCGCTTATAAGTTGGAACTACCAGAAGGACTGTCAGGAGTTCATGATCTATTCCATGTTTCTCAGCTGAAGAGATGTCACGCCGAGATGGCGGAGGTACCGCTAAGAGATACAGTGCCATTAGAAGAAATTCAGTTAAAGGATGACCTAACATATGAGGAGAAGCTAGTCAAGATTCTCGATTATGCCAGCAGAGTTACTCGCAGCAAGGTTATCAAGTTTTGCAAAGTTCAGTGGAACCACCATTCAGAGGATGAAGCCACCTGGGAGAGAGAAGAAGATTTGCTCAAAGACCACCCTCACCTATTTTCTAGCCAACCCGAATCTCGAGGGCGAGATTCATCTTAAGGGGGGTAGGTTTGTAACATCCCAAATTTTCAATTTGGAATGTTATACACTAGATCATATGCATATCATATTTTCTTGCATTTGGTTGATCCTAGAAATTTCACGCAACTCAAGGACCCTCGGAGAGAGTTGGAGATTTCGTTATTTTCATATTTGAGAGTTTTCTCGAATTTTGAAAAATAGGATCATTTGATTTATTTATTTTATCTTCAATAAATTTTCCGGTGTCAAAATATATGAGAGAGGGAATAATATGACTTTCCCAAATTTAGGAAAAATGAAGATATAATAAATAGATCAATTTTGCTTTCCGGTGTTTATTTGCATTTTATTTGGATAGGGAAAAATGCGCGTTTTCAAAAATTGCATTTTAGGTCCGGAGAAAAGTTCATTTTGTTCGGCTCATTTTTAGGAGTCGGGGAAAATTTACTTTAGATTTTTCGGAGTTCGTTTAGATCCCTTTTTGTTTTTTTTC